>NW_019272031.1:4085734-4130111 GCF_002738345.1 Cucurbita maxima | reverse complement strand
AAAAAAAAAAAAAAAAAAAAAAAAAAAAAAAAAAAAAAAAAAAAAAAAAGCATAAAATTAAAAGCTAAAAGTCAATTATTAGGATGGGACAGATCTTGGGATTTGTGCAGAGAAAAAAAAAAAGAAAGAAAGAAGGGCAGAGCTTAAATTAAGGGCAAAAAAGAAATGTGCAATGTAAATATACCTATACTTTATACTATAAATAAATATCACCATTATTTTGGTCAATTTTCTAGATCATTTTCACCTTGAACCATTTTCAATTTTCATGCACCATCTTATTCATCTCCCACTATTGTCCATTCTATATTCTTATGCTCATCATAATCTATATCCTATTATCACATTAATCTTTCTTCTCATTATTATTCAATTTTATCTTTTCATTTTCTAAATTATTAAATCAAATGCTTCTATATTCGTTTGGTAGCTCTTGTATTTAAATTTCTGACCTCTAGATGGAAGGTAGATCTTATCCAATTGAATTATATGCATAAATTGATGTTTTGCTTGTTATTTTTAAAAATAATTCTTAACTAAAATTTAAGGCTAAGTATATAGTTTGATTTTTTTTAATTTTTCTAAATTTTTTTTACTAAGTTACAATTTCATCCGTTCATTCATTTTTCTTTGTTGCAATCATTATGAATTTAAAATAATAGTTATTATGACCTTGTTAATCCTTAGTATACCAACATTTTAATGAGTTTGTTTTTACTCTTATCAATGATAATTTTTAAATTAGATCAATTTAAGCTCGGTTTACTAATATTTTATTTTAGATTTATGTTTCCTCTAAACTTGTCTGTGTGTGGTTTTTGTTTTTATTTTATTATTTGAATTCTTAATTAAATTAAATTAAATTATATATATATATATATATATATATATATATATATATATATATATATTATATTTAATTTAGTTTAGTGAATTAGGTTTTTAAAAAAATGTTTAGAAAATAGATAAAAAAAAATAAATTCATAAATAATATATTTGTAAGTATTAAAAAAAAACTAATCAAGGGCAAATATGTAAAATGAAAGCTCCACCCCATTACCCATCCCTAAAAAAAAAAACCAACCACCAAATATGACAAATGTACGGGAAAACATCTTTATTGGGCATCAAACCATGTTTTTTTTTTTCTGCTTTTTCTCGCATATTATATTGATTTCCCTTAATTTATTATTTATAACGAACCATTAAAGGGTTTTTTTTTTTTTCTTTTTTGGAAATAATATATCATTTCAACTCCAAAAAAATTGCTAATCCAAAGGTACAAAATTAGGAAACAAATATTCTTTCTTTTCTTTGTCTGCAATTATATATAGCACCATATATTTATATATAAATCCAAATTAAAAAATGGCTGTGTTTTTCTGTCTATTTATTTATTTATCATTTAGAACATGAGATGTTTCTCTAGTAATCATTATGATTATCCACGTCCTCCTAATTTTTGCTTATTGTTACTTAATTCTCTCAATCATTGGCTGTATCAATATTATTAACGATTTTGATAGATATCCCCTAAGTATAATTATTGAATGTTGATTATGTAATATTAATTATTGACAATAATTATGCTTGTATAATTAGAAAAAATTTAAACCAGCCCATTTATATAATTAAGACATATATCTTTGATATGTTGTTAAATTAAAATAAAATTAAATAAATTTGGAGACGTCAATTAGAATAAAACTAGATTAAACTCATTTTAAATTTCAAAAACTTATCACACCAACTTAAAATTTGATGGACCTCAGGTATAACCTTTTTTAAGTTTTTTCTTTAAGAAAAAAAAAGTTTTGACTTGAAAATTTACTATTTCATAGAGTGGTGAGCATCTGAAACTAATATCCTTCATTGTCTCATAACAAACTGATAGAGGAGAAACCCAAGAATAGAATTAGTCCGTTAATTTGACAACCTGCATTTCTCATGGACTCAGGTAAAAATTCATCATTTAGGGTTTGTCTCTATTTATTCAGCTTCCCAAATTTGTAATCCTTTGCCGGAAAATGATTCGTGGGATTTTTGTGTGCTTGATCAGTTCATAATCATCCTCGGTCAGGCCATTGGGCGGATCTTTCTCTTCTTTTAACCGCTCACAAATATTTGTATACTTATGTTCTTCATTACCGTTTGGATATAGTAGAAAAGTTGCTGAATTTTCAATACAATGTTCAATTTTTGTGCTTGTGTGAATTTCAAGCAAGAAACCAGGTAACTTTGCTTCTTTTTTCTTTAACTTTGTGTGTTGAAAAGAAAATAAGTTTATGGGTTTGTTTGGATTGCTTTCAGCGACGAGGAACGGCGGAGGGATGCGTCGATCAGGAAAAAAAAATTCAAGAAGAGTTTAAAGGAGGCATATAATGTTCCTTTGACTTTGGTTTCTCCACGTGAATCTCTAAATTACAGGGAGGATCGAATTATCAATCTAGATGTGTAAGTCTCTAATGTTCATTTCTTCATTTGAGTTTAATACTAAAATGAGAATCGTATCGATATTTCGAAAGATAATTGGTTTCTAAATTTTAAAATATGTGACTCTGTTTGGTTCGTTTTTTTGGCCTCAAGACTTGTTTGTTTGTCTTTTTATCTTCTAATGAATAGGTAATTATATAGTTTCTATTAGAATTTGTTTAGATTATTGATGATTAAGTTTAAAACAAAAATTGCAGAGGAGACCCAATAATGTACGAAAAGTTTTGGAAGAAAATGGGGAAGAAAGCGACGATAGTGATATCAGGGTGGCGATACATGAGTTACCTCTCCGGCGGCCAGAGTCTTTGCTGGTTTCTTGAGCCTGATTTATGCCAGCAAATTCTCCGATTACATCGTGTCGTCGGCAATGCCATAACCGAAGGCCGTTACATCGTCATCGGGACCGGCTCCTCCCAGCTTATACTGGCGGCACTTTATGCCCTCTCTTCGCCCAATTCTTCTCAACCCACCAACGTCGTCTCCGCCATCCCATACCATTCTGTGAGTTCTTTTAACAACTTAGCCATACTAAGATTGTAGGACGTGTTTGGATGGGAAATTTTTTCACATTATTTGAATGTTATAAACTCATTTCATTATGGTTTGAATACAGTCATATCCATCCATGAGTGACGACTTAAAAACAAGTGTTTTCAAATGGGGTGGAGATGCCACTACATATGAGAAAGATGAACCTTATATAGAAATCGTCACTTCTCCCAACAACCCTGATGGTTCCCTACGTGAACCAGTGGTGAACCGGACAGGAGGCAAAGTGTTGCATGACCTTGCTTACTATTGGCCTCATTATACTCCAATCACTGCTCCAGCTGACCATGATCTCTCTCTGTTTACTTCCTCCAAGTGCACTGGCCATGCCGGCTCTCGAATCGGGTTAGTTCTTATAGTCAAAAGTATGAATTAAATGTTAGGAATTAATATTGTCCATTTTAAGCATAAGTTCTCACGTCTTTGCTTTTGATTTTACTGAAAGGTTTCGTACCAATAGAAATGTATTACTTACTTATAAACTCATGATTATTCTCTTAATTAGTCAATATCGGGACTCTCTCCCAACAATCCTCAACAATCCTCCCCTCGAATAAAGTATACCATAGAGCCTCTCATAAGGCCCATGGAGCCCTCAAACAACCTCCCTTTAATTGAGACTTGACTCCTTTCTCTAGAGACCTCGAACAAGTCACACCCTCTTTGTTCGATATTTAAGTATTCTATTGACATGACTAAGTTAAAGGTTCGATATTTAAGATCCTCTACAATCGTATGATATTGTCCACTTTAAGCATAATCTCTCGTGGCTTCCCTTTTGGTTTCCTTAAAATACTTCGTACCAATGGAGATAATGTTTCTTATAAACTCACTATCTTCCTCCCAATAATCCTTCATATCACTGATCTTTGTTGTGCTTAGGTGGGCTCTTGTAAAAGATCCAGAAGTAGCAATGAAAATGGTGAATTTCATCGAGATGAACACGATCGGAGTGTCTAAAGATTCTCAACTTCGCACGGCAAGGATATTGAGCGTAGTATCATCTAGTTGTGAACAAGCTGGGAGTTCAGAATATCCAGAATCCTTTTATGGATTCGGCCATCGCCTCATGACAGAGAGGTGGAGCCGTCTCAAACAGGCCGTTAAACACAGCGGAATGTTCACTCTCCCAGACTTCCCCACCGCTCACTGCACCTTCCACGGCCAACAAACTCAATCCCGAACAGGTAATCCCATTACCATTACACTGTCCAAAGATTTAGTTTGTAGAGCTATTTATATAGTTGTTTCGGTTCATTATTAAAGCTATTTATATAGTTGCTTCGGTTCATCAAATCAAATAACTTCGATTGTATATTGAATTTAGTTTTCTCCAACATGAGCTTTCTGTCGTCAGCTCAGTTCATAAAAATCTGATTTATCTGGTTTGGTATTTAGCTTTTGCATGGCTAAAATGTGAAGACGATGAAGAAGACTCCGCAGCTTTACTCCAACGCCATAGAATAATCGGTCGAAGTGGAGTAAGTTTCGGTAGCGAGGCGAACTTCGTACGTGTCAGCATGATGGATCGAGACGACAACTTCGACTCCTTCGTCCAACGAATATCGAAAATTACAAGGCTTTCTGAAGACTGAAGAAGCTACATGTCGATCCAACTTCATACCAATGTGAGAATATAATCCAACCACCAGTCGCACCTGCAGTGAGCAAACCAAATATTACATAGGAGTCGAAGGCCCTATAGATATTATAATTTCATTCTTTCAATTTAATTTTGATATTAATATATGTATTCATTTAGATTTATATTTGTATTTGGTTAACTAGGTTAAAGAATATCTATCATATTGTTACTCATTTAATACCATTGAAATCCAATTAATATATACTCGAATTTCTTCAAAGCAATAACATTAAGACACAACCTAAAATAGATGAGTCAATCGATGCTCACCATAGACGAATTGATTGTGAAATCCCACATTGGTTGGAGCGGAGAACGAAACATTTTTTACAAGAGACGAGTCAACTGATGCTCACAACCCCACAAAGGAAAAGCCCAAATCTCCCTACCAGATAGTTATATGCGGTAAGCGTTGCCTTCTTGCTTACATTCCCATATAACACTAATTTCAATTTCTCAAATCTTGCTTTCAAAACTCTCTTTTGAAATCTCTATACTCCGTTTTCTAAAACTTTCTTCTTGAATTGAGGTCAGAGGCTCGAGCATACGTCGTTTGACCTAAGCGACGCAAGAACGAATAGGCTTTTAACTCACTTGTTGTTGAGAAATGAGTGTCGCACAATCGCAAGTCCGCAAGTCTACTTTGATCGGCTCAACTTAAAGTCCAAGTACGCCGCTTTTAGCCTCAAACTTGCCTTTCAATTGATTGAGGACACGACTTAAAAGAGACGCAACCGATGTTCACCATAGACAGATTGATGAACCCAAGAGTTCATCTAAAAGCCTAAGTACACAACTCTATGACTTACCACCTATTACCTTCTCGTTGTTACGTTGACATGATTGCTCGATCTTTGAAATTGAACCATAAACCTGTGTCACCGGTCACGTAATTTCGGAATGGGAGTACTAAAAATAAAAATTAAAGAAATTATCGTAAAATAAGCTTACAAATTATGAAATCACAAGGGGAACAAACTTTCATGGACCTTTTTTTTTTTTTTTTTTTTTTTTCTTTTTAATTCGTGGAGATGATGAAAAAACAACGCACACTTACACATACGGCTCGAATACTAAGAATTCCAAAATTATTAAATTAATTAAATATAAAGTGCAAAAACTTGATCCTAGTTGGGCCATCCGTAGTTCAATGGGCTCACATTATCATTTCTTTCCTCCTTGGGCCTTCTCACCTTCTTGGGCCTTCCCACTTTCTTGGGCCTTAGACCCTTCTTGGGCCGCATCATTTTTAGCGGTACCTTTCGCTTGGGCCTGACCACTTTGTTCAGTCCTTTCTCCTTCCTGGGCCGGGCCCAATTCTTCAGTCTTCCCCTCACCCTGGGCCTTGGTTTGAACTTCCTCCTGCGACGCCGTTTCACGGACCCATTGCTTAGCCTGCTGGATCTGAAGGGTAGCTCCTGATCGTCGTAAAATGTTGGCCATCCAGGACAGAGAAGATAACGCCGTGACCCCAAAAGCTCCGGAGGTGAGAAATCCGGCGACCGAGAAGGCGATGACGACGGCGGCAGGGACCAAAATGGGGCTGAAAATGACAAAAAGTGGAGACACAACGGCCAAGCCAACGACGGTTCCGATGAAGGAGATTCCGGCGAGGAAAAGGAGGAAGGCGGCGATGGGTAACAGAGTAAGAAGAAGTGGGAAAAGTTGAGTAGTGGAAGGAGGATTATCGGACGGGGAAGCTATGGGTCGCCGGAGCTGAGAATCCGCCATGGAATCGGAAATTGGGGAAGAGGAAGAGGAAGAGGAGATTGCTTTAAGGGGAAGAACAGGAACAGATGTAAGAAATTGAGGGATTCGAGGTTTGCATGAAAAACATGTCAATCGGAATTGGATTCTTAGTTGTCATTGTTCATGTTTTTGTCCCTTGTTTGCCCATTGGATTTGTTTTTTTTTTTTTGTTTTTCTTTTTTTTTAAGCTTCAAATTCCTTTCCACTTATCTTTAAAAAACATCTTATAAATTTTAAATTTTAGTCTTTTGATCTTTAAAGCATCCTTTTCTTTTGAAGAGTTTCGAGTTCTAAAGGCTTTCAAGAGTCCTAAGGTATGTTTTACTCGAGGATTTTAAGTACTTGTTCTTTAAGGGTTATTAAGAGTTCTTGGTTTTTAAGTCGTGTTCGCGAACTCTTTTGACCTTCTTTATTATGAACCCTCTCGAGAATTTAATTATGAACCCTACAAATTAAAGAAAGGGTTACTCTATTTATAGATTTTTCATGACACCCGAGTAAAAAAGTGGTACATGAATGAATCGAGATCACATTTGAATGAGAGCAATCTTGAGAATAGGATGACTAAGAAAAGCTTAAAGAAAGTAAATTTACTACCCATACCAATAAAATACACATTCCTTTTCGATAGTTCAATCATAGGAATTTCATGGTTAACGTATTTTCTTTGAGCAATTCTATATTGGGTGTCATTGTAAAAATTTTCCTGAGATGCATGTGAACGAGAACAAATCATATTGAAAATACCCGTATAGATTTATGGGAATAATCTTCACTCTTAAAAAACGAGGAGTAGGTAACGTAGTCATGTCGCAAAAGAACGTCGAGGTCATAAGGTATCAAATTCTAATCCAATCATTAGACGTGGGCCTTGTCAGCTTAATGTCCTAGTTTAGCACTAAGTTTGAAGAATGCTCTTAAGCTTCTAAGGTTGTTAGGTAGGTAGGTAAAGTGGTTTTTCATATGCAATATTTTATAATTATAATTTAATTAAATATTCAAGGAATAAAGTTATAAATAAAAGATGTAATTTTTTTTTTTTTCCTTATAGAAACATTGAGCACAAGGCTTCCTCAACCACTACAAACTTTGCAATCATTATGCCTATCATTATATCATAGTTTCTTGAATAAAATTTGCTCAACATATAGCATTCCCGACACTTTTCTATATCCCGTGAGCTACGATCACGGTACTTATTTATCTTAAATTACTTCTAAGAGTGAAAACTATATATAAAAAAAAATTACACGGGTTCTTTTAGCATGTTTTATTCTCACTCACATATTTTCTAAAAAAATTCAGAAGATCACCCACTGTATCACTGAAAATGAGGATGTAGATGGTTGATATAGATAGTAATTATAAATTCGTCTATCTCTTTCTTAACCTTGATGTCATATTCTCGGGATCATTGTTATGTAGATGTTGTCATAGTTCATTCATGTAGCCCTCTTTTACTCGAGCATCATATGCTCACTAGATTCTACTGTAGTTCGTCTCTAAACCATTCTTTTGATAGAAGTTTCCCTCTGATACCAATTATAACGATATCATATTCAAATTTCAAATCCTTATCCAAAGAGAGACATTACAACAACAATATTCGACTATATGTAACGTTTTCATAATAAATAAAACAATGTTTGACCGAAAAAAAATTCTAACAATTTCTACTCACAGCGAGTTGAATTCCACTCGAGCCTTTCAAAATGTTAAAGATTCATATATCTATTCGTGCACTCGAACAAAACGATAATATCATATGAGAATAGAAGAATTTAAACCTCTAATCTCTTGATCGATAATATTATATCTTAAACATTTCAACTAACACGAACACGTACCTTCATAGTCGGCTATAATAATAATAATATGATACAAACCCTAACAAATCCTGAGTTCTTTTCAAAATATAAAACAAACCCATTTCTCAAAACCCTCAATAGACTCAACCCATTTCACCAAAACCCAATAGAGACAGACATAGATACTCTTCGAGCTAGCTACTTCAACTCTCACATGGAGCCTAAGTCCTTCAAATTCTTTCCAAATTCCTTCAAATTCCTTCAAATTCCTTCCAAATTCCTTCAAATTTCTTCAAATTGCTTCAAAATTCCTTTAAATTCCTCCATTAAAGTACATAGAAGAATTAGCATAAACGATATCATAATTGTTGCTATTCCAAATCATAGGAGGGCTAATGATCTGAGGCTGAGATGAAAAGGGAGCTGAAAAGTCAGTGAAAGAGAAGAGACGAAGACGAGCTTTAGCTGCATCGAGCTCCTTTTGGAGCCTTTGGACCTGTTTTTGGAGGAAAGAAATGGCACCGACACAGCCATAAACAGGATCTTTTATTCTAGCCTCGGCTTCATAGGCAAGTGAAACGACGGCGTCTTGTCTTTGATGAGGAAGAACTTCATTGAGCAGCTTGGCTACGTTGCTTGCACCAAAAACCTTATGAACATTGGCAAATTTTTGAGGGTCCTCTGGTGGAAAATATGGCGCATAAACACACCCTGCTATGCATTTTCTTCTGAGGAATTTGCAGGCTGCACAAGGGCTGTAGTAATGGCTTGTTTCTGTTCTTGATGATGATCCCATTTTGATCTGCAAAAGTGGAACTTCAAGAAATAAATGGTTAATTTTGACCAAAACAGATGACAAATTTGTGGGTTTCTTCAAATTTTGTGAAAAAAACTTCTAATTTTCCAAAAAAATGGTTAATTTTGACCAAAAAAGATGAAAACTTTGTAGATTTCTTCAAATCTTGAGAAAAAAACTTCTATTTTTCCAAACAAGATGGTTAATTTTGACAAAAAAAAGAGATGACAAATATGTAAATTTCTTCAAATCTTGTGAAAAAACCCTCTAATTTTCCAAAAAAAATGGTTAATTTTGACCAAAAAAGATGAAAAACTTCGTAGATTTCTTCAAATCTTGTGAATCCCTTTGGGTTCTTCAATGAAAAATAGAAAACCCCATCTAAAAAAACAGGTAATTTTGGCACCAAATCTCTTCCTTTTTGTTCTTTTGGTACTTTTTGTGTGTGTTCATAACAAGAACAACACGAACCCATTAAGTTCTTTGAAGAAAAGACTGAAAGAGGCTACCTTTTGGGTTGCTTAGAGCTATGAATTTCAAGATCCTTGCTTTGCTGCTTCTTAGAAGAAATGGGTAGCTAACTTTATATGAAGAACACCACCAAATAAGCTTAAATCAGATGAATGAACTCATAATAGCCTTGAATTTTGAAGAACACTCATAGAGAAACCCTAATTTAGAGAGAGAATTTAGTGTTAGTGGAAGGAAAAGATAGAGAAATTAATGGAAATTAGAGTAAAATAGGAAGGAAAATATCTTAAGCTTCATATATTTACTTAAATATTATTGTATTAAAGAATATCTTTCTCTCTCTTTGTGAATTGGGGAATTAGGGTTTATGCTATAGGGAAGGTGCATGTGCCTAGGAATCCATAATTATGACATTGCCTTAAACCATTATAGGACAAGAGACCCATTTTGAATAGGGTTGTTTAATCCATTTGAGTTATCATTTTTCAAAGTTCAATCACGAGTAGGGTCGGGAGATCAACTGCAATTATGAATTGAATGACCGACGAATGTGATTCTGCTACACTTGTTCTAATCCAGTGAATAAGTCAGCCATGAAAAATTTGGGCTTCGTGGACAATGTCGATGTATGCTCGAGCCTCGAGTCATGTTTGCTTGCGAGAAATGTTTTAGAAAATATAAACGAGGAAATACATTTGAAAACAATTTGAATAGGCTTTTTTTAATCCATTTGAGATATGATTTTTTAAAGTTCAATCACGAGTAGGGTCGAGAGATCAATTGCAATATGAATTGAACGACGAATACGAGTGTAAGTTGATAGGATAGTTTACAATAACAAGTAAGTATGATTTATCATATTTATAGTATCTGAATGAATATCGTTAATTAACTACAACTTTGAATTTGAACAAACATTAAAATGAATGGGATGGTTTTAAAAATGGGTGTAATAACCCAAGCCCGCCGCTAGCACATATTGTCCGTTTTAGCTCGTTATATATCGTCATCAGCCTCATGGTTTTAAAGTACGTATGTTAGGAAGAGGCTTTCACACCCTTATAAGGAATACTTCGTTCTCTTCTACCACCGATATAAGATTTCACAATCCACCCTCTTTAGGGCCCAACATTCTAGCTGACACACTGCTCAGTGTTCTGATACCATTTGTAACACCTCAAGTCTACAATTAGTAAATATTATTTATTTTAGTCCGTTAAGTATCGTCGTTGGTCTCACGATTTAAAGATACGTATATTAGAGAAATGTTTCCGCATTCTTATAAGAAATGTTTCGTTCTCCTCTTAAACCGATGTGGAATCTCATAATTGATAATTGTAATATTTGTAATATTTAAAGGGATATCATTAAATAATTGTGTAATAAATGAGATGGTTTAATAAAATTGGTTAAATATTATTGAGTATATTTAGAATATTTAATGGGTTATTATTAATTACATTTAAATAAATTTAATTAGAAACAAAAAAGCCACTTTAATCATTATATTAATTTCCCTTTTGGTTAATTAATTTCAATGATATTATTGATTTTCTTTATATGCTTCCTTTTTATTGTGGGTAAGGGCAAAATTGGAAAGATCTTCTTTACATCCTTTTTAGATTAATTAAAATGGACCTAATTATTAGAGACATGCCTTTTATGGGCCCCACTTTATTTAGATATATTTTGTGGATAATATATGTTAAAATGATTATATATATTTATTTATTTATTTAGATATTGGTATGATATTATCCACTTTGAGCATAAGTTCTCGTAATTTTACTTTTAGTTTCCTTAAAAAAGTTTCGTACCAATGAAGATAGTGTCTCTCACTTCTTTGTTTCACATGGGAGAGATTGTTGGAACACTATCTCTATTGGTACGAGGTTTTTTGGAAGACATGAGAGGTTATGCTCAAAATGGACAATGTTGTACCAGTGTGGAGGGTCATCGATCCTAACATGACATCAAGTCATGTCCTTATCTTAACTTATTCGTGTCAATAGAACTGAACATGAAAGTAGTGAACTTCGAAGGTGTAGTAATAATGACTTAGATAGGTGTTCAATAAATGATGTAACAACTCAAGCCCACCGCTAGTAGATATTGTCCTCTTTAGGCTTCTCCTCAAGTTTTTAAAACGTGTATACTAGAAAGAGGTTTCCACACCTTTATAAGGAATGATTGGTCAAATTTGTTCAAGAGGTGTCGAGATTTTTTTAGGGCTCTAGAGAAGAAGGCCTCGAGGGGAGGCTCACGGTGTGATGTATTCAAGGGGAGTCGAGGTTATTTGAGGCCTCTTAGGATGCCTCGAGGAGAGGCTCTATTGTGTGATTTGTTCGAGGGGAGTCGAGATTGTTTGAGGGCTCCCGAGGGAGGCACTTATTAAAAATAGATTTTTTATTTGGGCTTTTCGGCCCAAAATCTATTGCCCCAACAGGCTTTCACAGCCCAAAGATTAGGCCCAAAACAATTCTGTTATGGTAGGTGCAGTTGTCGGCCGTTTCTGCTTTCTATATTGTAAAATTTTAAAAATGGAATCAGAATTTTTTAATTTTTTTAATAATGTCGATAAGTGATATTTTATTTAAAATTTCAATAATCATATTAAATTATTGATTAATAATAATTGCTTGTTTACTGTATTAAGACCAACGAACAAGATAAGGAATAAGGATAATATATATTTTATGAATTATAATAAAAATTGTATAATTTTATGTGTCGGTATCTCGGGTAAGAAAAATTCAACCCATGATTATACATGATATTAAATATACGATTTTCGTGGACTAAAAAAAACGAGCAGGTAATAGTTATGACACGTCATATCCTATAATGAAAAAAAAAAAAAAAAAGTAGCTCATAATCCTGTTTGTTAGATCTCACATCGGTTGAAGAAGAGAACAAAACATTCTTTATAAGTGTGTGGAAATCTCTTTCTAATAGACGAATTTTAAAACTGTGAAGCTGATGACGATATATAATGGGTCAAAGCGGACAATATCTATTAGTAGTGGAGTTTAGTTTTTAGAAATGATAGTAGAGCTAGAAACTGGGTAGTGTGCTAACAAAGACGCTGACTCTCGAGGGAGGTGAATTTTTAAATCTCACATCAATTGGAGAGGAGAACGGAGTATCTTTTATTCCTTGTTAGATCGCGTTTTAAAGTGAGATTGACGACGATACATAACATGTCAAAGCCAGTAATATTTGTTAGTGGTATGTTTGGGATGTTACAAGTAATTAGATTGATTAAGAGGGGTTATAAAGCAATTATGAGGAATTTAAGAGAAATAAGTGGGCCAGAGGGGGCGGGGAGCAAAAAAAAAAGTGTAATTAGAGTCAAATATTGGGGTCAAATCGGAAGCTGTTACCAACTGGAGACATGGAAAGGTTTAATCAGGAAAATCACATCAATTGCTAATTGGTCCTTTGGGATTAGTGATTTGACATTTAAGCCCCTGTTTTTTATGTGAATTCCAATGGCACTCTTATTGCTGCTTTTGACTTCCTTGTATAAGGTGGGACTGCCACAGACATAATTTTCCAACTTTCAGTGCTTATTTTATCATTTTTATTTTTATTTTTATTTTTATTTGTAGCAGCCTCAAAATTACGTTAAGTTAATTTCTTAGAACTAAATTGGTTCGGTTTGAATTTCGAGCTTATTAACAAATGATATATATATATATATATATATATAAAACACAAATTCTTACCTAGATCTTGCTCATCCCTTACAACACTCAACGTGCAGATAGCAGACGCTCCTCGTCTCAACTTCACGACCCCTCGCCCATGCCCATGTCGCTATGATGCTAGATGCTCTTTGCCCTATTCCACGCCCATGTAATCAATCGACTCCGCTTGCGGTAGTCATGAAGACTACCCCTGCGGCATCAAAGCCAGCAAAGGTGGTGGAGAGAAGATTAGAGGATTAAAAAACTATTGAAAAGAAAGGATCAGGGTTGTTAAACCGAAATGGCTTTCATACCATAAATTTTTTTTATTAATCCACCACACCTAAAATGTGTGAATGTTATCTTATTTATAATCAAATAAATTACAAGGATATGGAAATAACAAAATGGAAAGATAATAAGACAAATATTAGATATTTGACTTATAATAAAATATCAAATATAATATATATAGTAAACTATAATTTATTACTAAATATCTTTAATAGCACTGCCCATAAAATTTAGAACCATCGAATTAGGTTCGGATAGATTTTCTATTTTTTTTATTATTATTATTATTTCTTTTAATTGATGAATTCTCCGTTGATTTTGTTCAAAAATAGACCCGAGCCAACTCACTGCAACATAATACTTCAATATCGATGTTTGATTTTAACAATTCTACTTTATACTTTGATTTTTATTTCAATTATTTCAATATTGTTGACAAAACTCTGTGGATTCATATAATTAATTTAGAGACAAGACTTAACCTAACAATTTTACTGTTCATATATATATATATATATATATATATATATATATATAAAGAAAAAGAATCTACATGGAAATTACAACATTCATGTTCCAAAAACACAAAAACCAACCAATTTGGAGGTTACATCAATCCCATGAACAACAATATTAAAGAAATGCATGAATGTTATGAAAAACATTAAAGATATTTTTTAATATTTAATTTTGTACGACATATTCAACCTTTCACAAAGTTAAAAGACACACTTAGATTTTATGTCTGATACGATCGTTATTTTTCAACTTTACGTCTGTGACTTTGAACGTCGTCAAATATGATAGAGATCAATTAAATAAAAAAGTAAAAATTTACGAATTTAGTACCTGTAAGTCCGAGAAACTATCAGATATATACAAAAGAAAAAAAACGTATCTATGATAATAAATTAAGCTAAAATTACGAGAATATAATGGAAATATCATATGATATTCGTTTATTAATGCATGATATGGTCGATAGTGAATGAATAGTGTTTATTCAATGCAAAAATAGTTTTCGCATAAGTATTTATGATTTTGAGTAGTTAGAATATCTACTAAATTCAAATCCCTAACGATCTCGTCCATTTTTTATTAAAAAAATGTTTTTTTTTATTTTCGTTCTTTCTTTCGGTCGTCGTCATCATCGTCATCGTTCTAATTAAAAATGTTACCTCTGACCCCACCCGAAATTTTAATCATGTTTTTGTGCATTTTTTTCAAATTTGAAAACTTATGATGGAATCCATCATTTCAATGTTTGATGCTCCGTCCAAAAATTCATTATTACTATGCTTTTTAAGGGGAAGAAACGTTGGTATATTCATGTCTTAAAAGAGTTCATAAATTAATTTTAAAATATATATTTTAGCTTCTATAATTTAAAAGAATAACCATTATTGTATGATGACAATACGGGACCAAAGCAGACAAAAATCGCTAGTATGGCCTCAAGCTGTTACAAATGGTATCAGAGCTAAACATTGTTGGTGTGCCAGCGAGTACGCTGGCTCCAAAGGGGTTAATTGTGAGATCTCACATCGGTTGGAGAAGAGAACAAAGCATTCCTTATAAGAGTGTGAAAATCTCTCCTCAATAGACGTGCTTTAAAAACCGTGAGGTTGACGACAATATGTAACGTACTAAAGCGAACAATATTTGCTAGTATTGAGTTTGAGCTGTTACAGTTAGCTACTTAACCTACATAGTCAGCTAAAATACAAAACCACATTGTCACGTACTGGATTCGATTAAAACTAAATTTGTCACTCGGGATTTGTCATAGAATATCCTAGAAACCCGTTTGCTTTCTCCATCATTTTTGTGATCATCATATCTTTAAAAGGAAGCTTTATTGTTGGGCGATGGACACCCTTTTGAAAACTGACTTACTCCCTTCAAATCAAATACAATTTTGCTTTGGTATCAATTAAAATAAACATATTCGCTTTCATGGCTTTGCTTTTGGGCATCTCCAAAAGGCCTCGTACCAATAGAGTTAGTATTCCTCACTTATAAACCCATGATCATTCTCTAAATTAGCCGATGTGGGACTTTCATCATCCAACACCTCCCCTCGAACAAAGCACGCCTCCCCTTAATCGAGGCTCGACTCCTTTTGGAGTCCTTTGTTCGACATTTAAGGATTTGTCAATCTATTGGCACGGCTAAGTTTAGGACATGGCTCTGATACCATGTTAGACGAACACGACTCTCCACAATAGTATGATATTGTCCACTTTGAGCATAAGCTCTCATGGCTTTACTTTGGGCTTCCCTAAAAGGCCTCATACCAATGAAGTTAGTATTCCTCGCTTATAAACCCATGATCATTCTCTAAATTAGCCGATGTGGAACTTTCATCATTCAACACAAAGTACACATTCTTTTTCAGTAGCTCAGTCATAGAAACTTCAAAATTTAGCGTAATTTGCTTGAAGAAATTTTAGGTGGGGAGATCTCGTAAGGATTTTCAGGTTGAAAAGACCCATGATACCATGTCAGAATATTCTTCACTCTTAAAAAGCATTTTAAAACAATTAGGTGGCGTGACAAAAATAATATTTATAGACAATTTAGGCAAAGTCCAAGGACTATACAATAATTGTAGAGTGTCCTTCAAATGGGCACATACCCCATACTCCAAAGGCCCTCACCTCACGAAACTGAATGAAGGATTTTTTTTTTTTAATTTTATATTATAAATTGAAATATTCTAGATTTAATTTTTTTAATTAATAAAAATTTTCAATAATACAATTAAATATTAAAAAAAATTCAAAAATAATCTTACCGTTAGTATAACATTTCAAAAATATTAGTAATCTTTCAACCGTAACGTTAAAAAGGATGATAATCTAGGAGGTGTTTATACACCGTTTTTGTTTATATATTGACGATAATTTTTTTTATTTTTTATAACAATTAAATGTGTTAATATTAACTTTAAAATTTCATGAAAATTTTTAAATATTGTACTTAGATAAAAAGAAATTAAAAATAAAATATTAATTATTTTGATAATTAGTGAAAATTTTAAAAGTTTAAAGATATATTTTTAATATTTTTAATATTTTTTTTCCTCGCTCAAAAAAGTTGGAAGAGGAGTCAAGGGAGGGAGTCAGAAATGTCGGCGACATCATGGTGACGCAACAAGACGGTGACAGTAGAGAGAGAATAACGGATCGGGTCGGGTCAATGTTAAAACCGGAAAACGTAGGGAGGGCCACAGAAGTTCGAACACGTGGCGGAAAGTGTTTGGGGCGGTGACAAATTACACGCTTGCAATGTCACAGTCGCAGTCGGAACATCAATTACAAAATCCGTACTGTTTTCTATCAGTTGGCTTTGAATGTATTGGGACTTTTTTTTTGTAAATTGAATGTTTTCCAACTATTTTCAATAACAATTATCCTTTTTTTTCATTTCTTGTCAAATTTCTCACGTCTTTTTTTTTTTAATTAATTTAAAATTTTAGATGAGTTAGATTCCGGACCGAACCATCTAAATACTGTTGGATGATGAAAGTCTCGGGTTAATTTAGGGAATGATCATGGGTTTATAAGTGAGAAATACTAACTCCATTGGTGTGAGGCCTTTTGGGAAACTCAAACTAAACCCATGAGAGCTTATGCTCAAAGTGGGCAATATCATACCATTGTGGAGAGTCGTGTTCGTCTAACATGGTATCAGAGCCATGCCCTAAACTTAGCCGTGCCAATAGATTGACAAATCCTCGAATGTCGAACAAAAGACTCCAAAAAGAAAAAAGAAGTCAAGCCTCCTCGAAGGTACGAAGACAGTCAAAAAATGACTAAGACTCCAAAGGAGTCGAGCCTCGATTAAGCGGAGGCGTGCTTTGTTCGAGGGTAGGTGTTGGATGATGAAAGTCTCGGCTAATTTAGGGAATGATCATGAGTTTATAAGTGAGGAATACTAACTCCATTGATGTGAGGTCTTTTGGGAAGCCCAAACCAAAGCCATGAGAGTTTATTCTCAAAGTGGACAATATCATATCATTGTGGAGAGTCGTGTTCGTCTAACAAATAGAACTCATAAATCAAATTATATTGAATGGTCGGGTTATTTTTATTATTATTTAAATTATTTAAAGAAATTCTAGCGATACATTACTAACAAAAATATAAAAAAAATTCAATATCAAACATTTACAAGTCACAACGCATTGCTAACATCGTTATAAAATTCAAATATTCTTAATTTTCGTAATAATATTAATGATAGAATAGTGTTCATTTTGTTGTAACTCTATGTTCAGGTTGGTCAGGTTGACCAAATAAAAGAAGGTTCAACTCTCTAACTGACATGATTTTAAAAAAAAAATCAAAAAAGACTAACCTAACCAATCCTTCTATGGTTTGAGTTTAGCGGTCTAAAACGTTAAATTATTAAATATTTTTATGAGATTCTCTTCGTGCTGTATTTAACCAGACCTTTTAAAACATAGATTAAATTATAAATTATATTTTTTAACGTTCAAAATTAGATAAAATAAAATTTTGAATTTATGTGTCTAACAAATTTCTAAATTTTCGATTTCGTATCTAATAAAATTATTGAAGTTTTATTATTTTTTTTTTCTAATCGATTATTAATTTATTAAATATCTTTAAAAAAAATTTATAGTTTAATGTTTAAAAATAGAAATATTCTAGGATTAAATAATTCCAATTATTCTCTAATGAATTTTATATTTTTATTTGGGATTTGATAATTGATTAGGGAAGGTAGAATCTTGAATTAATTACAACTTAATATGCCAACATGATTTTCTAATCATTTATTTTATTCTCAATTTAATTTTTAATAATAATAATAATAATAGAAAGGTATAATTGACATAAATAAAATAAATTTTAAATTTAATTTTATAGGGAAAAAAATTAGTCAATTAATAAATAATAATAGATATATTTAAATAATTGAAAGACAGATAATAATAAATATTTAATTAGAAATATAACACCGACCTCAATACGAATACGTCGCTCGACAAGTTTTGGATTTACAGATCTTATGGCCCACAAAATATGAATTTTGTTTAAATAAATAAATAAAATTATTATTATTTGAGGGATTTAATTAAAAATTAAAAAAAAGAAAAAAGAAAAGACCTTTCCACGGAGAAGGGAGACAAAAAAATGTGGGCCAATCATTGAGCCGATTCGACGTATTAGAGAGTGTTGAGCTGGTTCGTATTTTCGAAGATAACCAAAGAAACTGTATTTATGTCGTCTGACGTGGATATGTCGGTTATTTATATTTTATATTTTTGTTTTGCGACTTTTCTAAAATTTCAAAATTAAAAAGTTTTAATATGAAAAGTTCAATTATATATTTTTTATGTCCTCCCTACCAAAAAAAAAAAGATTTTTTTTAATTAATCGTTACTAGAACAGAGTAAAAAAGAGATCTATGAATTTATTAAATGAACACGACTCTCCACAATGGTATGATATTGTTTACTTTGAGCATAAATTCATATCAAGGGAGATAGTATTATTTGATTATAAACTCATGATCATTCCCTAAATTAACCGATGTGTGACTTTCATCATCCAACATAATGAACCGATATCACAGTTTGAAAGGGTCTATATTAGTCAACGAGAATAGTTGTGAGATCTCATATCCGTTAGAGATTTAAAATCCTTGAGAGGAAGCTCAAAAAGTAAAATCCAAAGCAGACAATATATGCTAGCGATAAGTTTGACCAATTACAAATAGTAACAAAGCCAGACACGGAATGGTGTGTCTGAAAACACTGGTCCCTTAATCATGTTGGAGGAGGATGTCGGAGTAGGTGATGAGATCACTTCTTATAAAAAGAAAAAATGTAATAATAAAAGAATAATGGAAAATTAAAAAAAAGAAAAGAAAAGAAAAGGGATGGGGCCCATGGTTGTGAACACAAAGGTGTCGGCTGGACCTTATGGATTATTAAAACATTATAAAATATTTAAATAAATAATTTTTTAATAATAAAAATAAAAACATGCGCCTAAATATTGCGTAACAGTAGATTGCACGCAATTCTGTGTTTAAAGTTTAACCCCAAAATTATTATTTAATTCCTTTTTAAACCCTCGAGTTTTAAGTAAATAATTTATTATTTTAATTTATTTTTGTATTTGTTGCTTCTAACTTAAAAATCACTCACTAACTATAAATGAGTTCTTAATAATTATATTGTACTTAATTTCCTTTTTTAAGCTAATTATTTAAGTAATATAAGCATCAACCATGATTTCATTCTTTTTTTTTTAAATTATTATTTATTTACTTGATTTTGAATTAATGAAAAATAATAAAAATGTTACTAATTTAATTTAAATTCGTCATTTCCTTAATTATTTGCATTTTATTTTATTGAAAATAAATATTTAATTTTAGACCAATATTTCTAATTTCAATAAATAATATTTTGGTTAATAATGTTATTTTTCGGTAAATAATTGATATTTTAGCATAGAAAAAAACATGATTGAAGAATTGTTATGTGATATGAACTAGCCTTGTTCCACCTTCTTTTACTCTTATTTTAAAAGAAAATGAGAGACGTAAACTCAAATGATGTGTAAATTATCGTTGTTTTAATGTGAATGAAAGAAGAAAGGGGACTTGTGTTGAAGTCTAAGACCATGGTCGGTTTCAGCTTGCGGTGGTGGACAACCCTAAGGCTGCCACCTGTGAGACCTGCATCCATTACTTCCTTGGCTCGTGTGATTCTGAGCTAGTCCAAATTTGATTTTTTTCCCGTAATCCTAAAAGAAAGTTCTAATTGGACAGTATATAAACACTTTTTTTTGTTATTTAGAGATGTAAGATTCAAAATGCATCGGACAAGCATGACATCAGTGTGTTATCCTTTAACATCTTATAAAATGTATTTTCTTCTCGTAAAACAAATTTTACCGTTATTATCACGTAAAAATTAGATATATTATCTTACCCAAAACTTGAAAACAACTATTATTACGATGAGGACGAAACTTTTTCTATTATTATTTTAAAGAAAAAATGGTTAATGATAGATTGTAAGGTTAAGTAAAAGTTAAAAAGCTTTTTCTAATTTTTTGGAAATGGGTTAAAAAGGGAAGGATAACACCACAATTGCTGTTGAGATTTCAAACTCTAAACTCACTTTTATTATTATTTGTTGCATTCATAATTTTAAGAACGAAAATACATCTTGTTGGTATGAATAGTAATTTTCAACGGTTCATTTTTAGCTGTCATATTCTCACAATCACTCTTATTTAGATGTGATATCGTGTGAGATTCCGAGTGGAAAACCAAGCATTCTGTATAAGAGTGTGGAAACCTCTCCCTAATAGATGTATTTTAGAACCGTGAGAATGACAGTGATGAATAACAAGTCAAATTGGACAATATAGGAGTGCATTTGAACCGTTACAAATAGTATCAAAGCCAAGCACCAGACGGTGTGTCAGCGAGGACGCTGGTCTCGAAGGGGGTGAATTGTGAGATCCCGTATCGAAGAGAGGAGAACGAAAACATTCTTTATAAGTATATGAAAACGTCTCCCTAACAAACACGTTTTAAAACTTTTAGGGGATACCCTTAATTAAAGAAGACAATATCTACTGTCGGTTCATTCATGTGCTCCTTATTAACTCGGGTACGATAACCAAAATTATATTTTAACGACAAATTTAAGCTAATTAATTTAGGAAAATAGCACAAACTTACCCCTTTTCTCATTTTTCTCATTTTCTTTTTCCATACATAGAGATTTCTTAAAATCCAATCTTCTACTGTTCAAAGGCAGCACCAAAATTAGCGTAAAACCCACTTGATTGTTGATCATCTCTCTCTCTCTCTCTCTCACTATAACTTCAATCTCAAGTATGATTAATCCTTCAATTCATTAAAATCATCATCGTAGATATATATTTACCTGTCCTACGCCATTGGAATCGACCCATTCATTCACTCACACACCTTTCTCTCACTATAATGGGACGCCATTCTTGCTGTCTGAAGCAGAAACTGAGGAAAGGCCTCTGGTCGCCGGAGGAAGACGAAAAGCTCTTCAATTACATCACGAGATTCGGCGTTGGCTGCTGGAGTTCTGTCCCAAAACTTGCTGGTATTACACGATCATATGAACTTTAGCTCTGTTTTCTCATCTGGGTTTGCTTCAAATCGATGTTTTAATCTGTTTTTTCATCTGGGTTTGCTTCAAAATCGAAATTTACTCTGTTTTCTCATCTGGTTTTGCTTCAAAATCGAAGCTTTACTCTGTTTTTTTCGTTGGATTGTATAAGGTTTGCAGAGATGTGGGAAGAGCTGTCGGCTGCGGTGGATTAACTACTTGAGGCCTGATTTGAAGCGAGGAATGTTCTCCCAACAAGAAGAGGATCTCATTATTAGTCTCCACGAAGTGTTGGGAAACAGGTAAGAACAGAGAGTGTTCTGTTGTTTGTAATGTCGAGCTGGGTTCATGGTCGTGGATTTTGCAGATGGGCACAAATTGCGGCGCAGTTACCAGGAAGAACAGACAATGAAATCAAGAATTTTTGGAATTCAAGTTTGAAGAAGAAGCTAATGAAGCAAGGAATTGATCCAAACACTCACAAACCTTTGATCAAAGAGATTAAAGAGAAGAAAATCTTCGAAGACAAGGAATTCACCCAAATCCCACCGGTTCCAGGACTTTCCGGCGGCCTCTCCGCCATACCCACTCAAAATCCAGCATTTCTCATCGGCGGTGCTGAGTACTACGACGGCGGAATGACGGCGCCGCCACACCGTGACCATTTCTTAAACAAACAAGCCCTTGATTCCCTCTGTTTTTTCGAGTTCCAAACAGGGCTGGACTCGAATTTCGGGTTCAGTTCAGTGCCGAGTTTGACAAATTCCGACCATGGGAGCTTGTCGGGGACAGAATTCTCCGACAATTCTGGAGGATTCTACATGAACAACAACAACAATAACAACAGAGTGGATAATTCGACATTTTGTTCGTGGGAAAACGAGAATAAATCGGAGAGTTTTTTCCAGATTCATGTGGATAGTCATAGTAATGTGGTAAAGTCCGAGGAATTGAAGACAGTAACAGGAAGTTCAGTGGTTGATGGGCAGCTGATTCAGAGTCGAAGCTCAGTAGATTTCAGTAGCTATCCGTTAACGTCGCTGACACAAGCCATTGTTGGAGGCAACTTTGATGTCTTCCACCATTTGTGAACTAATTGTACATTCAATCCTTCTCTCTCTTAAAAAAATACACACAGATGTGGATAGTAATAGGGATTTCCCAAGAGAAAAAAAAAAAAAAAAAGTTTGATTTTTTTCCCCTTTTTGTTCTTGTAATTCTCTTCTATTTTCCACTTCTTTTGTAATATTTTGATTTTATGATGAGTTGAAATGATGTGAAAGAGTGAATCTTTGATTTCTATTCTCTTGTTTCAAATTCTTTCCATTTGGATAAAACCCATGTCTCCGGGTGCAAATATGGGTTGTGTTCTGATTCATATGTGAAGTGAATGAAACATTCGTTATAAAGTGGTATAGAAACCTCTCCTTAGTGGACGTGTTCTAAAATCGTGAGGCTAATAACGATACATAACGAACTAAAGTGAACAATATCATTGCAGTATAAAGAAGACCCAGTTGTTATTTAGTACCATTCTTCTAAAAAACACAAAAATAAAGAGTCGTGCATAGCATAGCATGTTTGTAGGAGAATTCTCCACCGATGAAGACTCGTAAGATGCATAAACAAGTAGAGCGTTAGGTAGGACTGCGAAAGGTTACTGATCAAATTGGTTAAATCATTTACTATCGATTAAAAAGTCAGATATTCAAATCCTTCGTCGATTAGAGGTTAGGAGAGAAAAAAATGAGTAATTGAAAACGAAATATAAAAATTAGATTATTTATTTATTTTTTCACTTTTATTTTTTTAAAAAAAAGAATTATTTGGTTTTGTCCTAAGACCATGGGTGCGTGTGTTGAGAGACAAAGGGGGGCCTAATGGGCTGGTGAGGGTTGGAAGAGAAATGGCAACCACATTTGTGTTCATTTTTTTAAAATTATTTTTATTTTATTTATATAAATTTAAATTAATTATTATATAATTCTAATTTTATGTGATTGTTATGAGGTTTTGTGTATTGCATTATTAATATCAAGATTAGATTCCTCTTCACTTTCATTTTGAGAGATCATATTCATTGTATTAGACTAAATAATTAATCACCTATCCTTAAATTATTTAATTATATATTATTATTATTATTATTATTTTCTTTTTTAGACCATGACATTTATTTTTCATAAATTATAAAATCGTACTTATATTTTAAAAAACTCGAACAATCTGGACTATGCAACACATACTATGAAGGTATGAAGGTTGAGTTGGTTGAAATTTTGAAAAATTGAAAATATGGGTCGATTCGTGAGTTGACATTTTTTTGGGTTTGGTCAACTCGACCAATCTGAAAATAGGGTTACAATCTAGCCGGTATCCATTTAAAATTATTATGAAGATTAAGAATATTTGACGGTCGTAAGTAAGCAAAGTTAGTGATACATTGTGAATATTTGATATTTGAGTTTTATGATATAACATGTATTGTGGCCAAATAAAATTTTTTAAAAATAATTTTAAAAATAACCCGACAACCCAATCGAACTCGAAAATAGAGGATTAGATTGTAAATTCTATTTAGATTGGTCAGATCACCAACCTTACTCAAGTACACCTATGGGATTTCGTATCAGTTGGAGAGGAGAACAAAACATTTCTTATAAGGGTATGAAATTTTTTTAATAGACACGTTTTAAAACTGTGAGGCTGACGATGATGCGTAACAAGTCAAAGTGGACAACATCTGCTACTAGTGAGCTTGAGCTGTTACAACACTCCTACTAGAATGTTTACTATGATTGAATTCCTCGTAAATTGAAATATCTAACAATGTTTATATTTGAATTAAAACGATCGAGACCCACGTCCAAACAGGTAATTACTATTTAAAAATAAATCAAAAAAATATTTATAGTGTAATGCTTTTTAAAAGCTTAGCTTAAAAGGACATTCACTTTTCATTTTACAAAAATAAATTATAAAAAAAAAATATATCTATTTTTAAGGATAATTATAAGTTATATAGGTAATGGAAAAAGAAATAAAATAGGTATAAAAATAGCAGCTATATCTAAATAAAGTACATTAATTATTAATAATAGCTACCCACTTATTTATTGAACTCAAAATCCAACTCATTAATTTGTTTTTATCATTCAATTTATAATAATTATTTCATTTAAAATTTTATTTTTTTAATAACCAATTAGGGTTTTTGCTTAAAATTTGAAAACAGTACATAATTTGACTTCTCATCCTCTTTTTTACACCAAAAAAGAATAATTTCATGAATAGAAGAAACTTACTACAAATTTAGAGGTAAAAAGTCAATTTGGGTTATTTAATTTAGCAATCTTCGTGAATTGGGTTAAGTCAGATCGGGACACTTTTTAAACCTAACTCAATTGTTCGTGTTGAAGTTTTTTTTTTTTTTTCGACACAAACAACTTTTATTAAATAATGAATCAGACCCAACCCAACCTATTCAAACCATAAATTGTTGAGGATTGTTGGGAGTGAGTCCCATGTATGTTGGCTAATTTAGGCAATGATCCTGAGTTTATAAGTAAAGAAATACATCTCCATTGGTATGAGACTTTTTGGGGAAGTCCAGAGCAAAGTCATGAGAGCTTGTGTTCAAAGTGGATAATATCATACTATTGTGTAGATTTGTAATTCTAATATGGTATCAGAGTCATGTCATTGGGACCCTCGAAAGTTTAGTTAAAAGTGGCTCAAGTATCGAACCAAGGGTGTACTTTGTTTGAAGGTTTTAGAGAAAGGACTCGAACCTCAATTAAGGAGAGGTTGTTCGAGGGCTCCATAGGCCTCATAAGGAGTACATCTTCACGATCTTTTGGTTTCGAAACAAAAAATAGAGTCATGAGAGCTTCTACTCGAAGTAGACAATATCATATTATTATGAAGAGTCGTGATTCCCAACATAACTTTTTTAGATTAGGTTAATCTGAGTAGTTTATCCAAAATTTTATTTTTAATAAATGTCTATTTATTTATTTTCAAAAATATAATTAAGATAAAAAAAATTTCAAATAATTAATTTTAAAATGACAATATTAATATCTTATTTCCAACCGCTATATTTTTTTTTTCTCAAACAAAATTAAATTTGATTAATGATATTAGAGGAGGCTTTAATTACACTCATTGTGATTAAAAAGAAAGAATTCATAACAGAAAATGATTTTGTTGAAAATAATAATAAATAAATAAATAAATAAATAAATAAATAAATGGTCCCAACTCTTAAAACGGCCTCTTAACAACTTAAACCCAAGTTGCTTTCCCTAAGCTGTTAGCGTAAGAAACAAAAATAATTTATAATTTTTTTGTTTTTGATAATAATAATAATAATAATAATAATAATAATAATAAAACAGCTAAAAAGCGTGTAATTCGGGTCTGCTTGGGAATGGATCCGACATAATTAACAGCTAATTCACAAGTCAATCAGCTAATCAAATCCCCACTTAACCCTAATCAATCACTAATCTTATTTCTTTTCTTCCTTTTTTTTTTTTTCTTTTTTTAAGCTATATTTAATAAATCTCTAAATTAAAATTTTAATTTTATATTCAATCATTTTTCAATCTATCTCTAATAAATCTTTAATATATTACTAAAAATTTAAGAATAATAAAATTGTAATTTAAATTTTTAAATATCTGCGTAGAAACCACTATTAAATTTGCGACAATCGATAGAAAAAATAAAAAATATTTTACTTTCTCTTTTATAGTGGTCTGAAAATTAATGGTATTGTATGTCACGGTCATACTTGTTCAAGACGTGTTGTCTGTCAATCATGCTTGTTTGCTTGCCCGTTGTAAACCTTTTTTTTACTTGCTTTGATGTTGAATAAGTCTCTAATATTCTTGTTTGCGTGGATACGAGGGTGTATGACTAATCACTAAAATCATGTCTACTTTAAATCTATTAGAGTTATAGATTTCTCATGGGCCTAGAACTAGGTTCTTGCCGGGTATATAGGTCTAGTAAATAATTTCACCCACAACACTCGTAAGAATACACTAAATAAATTTTTAAAGCGTATGAACAAAAATGGCTTTCTTGATATGAAAGTCATATTAATTCTATATCATGCTTGCTATCATCGAGTCAGACTAGTTAGGATTTCTCGATACCGTCACTAATACATGTCGTTCGTCGGGAAAAGACATTTAGAAGAATATGAGCTATGGAGAAGTAGAGTAAAGGTTCAGTTTATGTGGAGAAGTCAATACACTTTGAAACTTGCAAAGAATTAGGTGTAATCAGAAATTGCTTCAGATTCTTCATTAGCTTTGGCTTGGATTCCCCTTTGCTTAAAGTTGACACGTGATGATGCTGGACACCCTGCAAAATCTACAAACAGGGCTCGATGAATTATCGAGCAGAATTCACAACAATAAAGCCTTTACCCCGAACGTCATTGGTTCGTCGTAGTAAACGATTCAAGCAAGAGGAATCAAGACAGTCATCAAAAGTATATAAACAAATCGTCAGAGAACGGTTGATTCAAGACAAACTTTGAACATGTCAACTTGAATATAACTCAATGGATTAAGACATATACTCTCAACCAAGATGCTCGAGTTCGAATGAACTAAAGAATATAATCATAATTCACATCAATAAAGCATTTACCCCGAACGTCATTCGTTCGTCGTAGTAAACGATTCAGAATCAAGACAGTCATCAAAAGTATATAAACAAATCGTCAGAGAACGGTTGATTCAAGACAAACTTTGAACATGTCAACTTGAATATAACTCAATGGATTAAGACATATACTCTCAACCAAGATGCTCGAGTTCGAATGAACTAAAGAATATAATCATAATTCACATCAATAAAGCATTTACCCCGAACGTCATTCGTTCGTCGTAGTAAACGATTCAGAATCAAGACAGTCATCAAAAGTATATAAGCAAATCGTCAGAGAACGGTTGATTCAAGACAAACTTTGAACATGTCAACTTGAATATAACTCAATGGATTAAGACATATACTCTCAACCAAGATGCTCGAGTTCGAATGAACTAAAGAATATAATCATAATTCACATCAATAAAGCATTTACCCCGAACGTCATTCGTTCGTCGTAGTAAACGATTCAGAATCAAGACAGTCATCAAAAGTATATAAGCAAATCATCCGAGAACGGTTGATTCAAGACAAACTTTGAACATGTCAACTTGAACATAACTCAATAGATTAAGACATATACTCTCAACCAAGATGCTCGAATTCGAATGAACTAAAGAATATAATCGTAGCTAACAAATTTCTCAGGGGATACAGTATTTTTGTTTGTTCACTTCCTTTTACGAGCCTCAACGCCCGAGTACATCCCATTCGTGTCGTGGACGTTGAAGGAACTAATCTCTCTGGGTTTAGTGATGTGGGACAGAGCCAACCAATGTAACATCTAGTGTGATGTGTTCATTTCCTTCGGAATTTCCTAGAAAGAATGCCTACTAAATTAGTGACGTGATGAAACAACACAATTCAATCAAGGGCAGACAGCTACACATATGGAACCTGGAACTACAGTGTAATAACAGTAACCGAGAGAGATGAAACAAAGGCGTGATAATTGAAAGAAACAGCGGTGGAGCCTGCTAAGTCGCCTATAGTTCTCAAGTTCTAGTCTATCTCACACTATGCATTCCATAATACTATCGAGTCGACAGACACGACACGTCAAAGGTTGACAAAAAGTAAGATTGGTTTGATTTTTCCTCCAAAACCTGATAAGCTGTAATTGTGAGTGTGAGATCTCGCATCAGTCGGGGAGGAGAACGAAACACTCTTTATAAGGGTGTGAAAACCTCTTTCTAGCAGACACGTTTTAAAAACCTTGAGGGAAACCCCGAAAGGGAAAACACAAAGAGAACAACATCTGCTAACGGTGGACTTGAGTCGTTACAAATGATATTAGAGTCAGACACCGAGCGGTGTGCTAGTGAGGAGGCTGAGCCCCGAAGGGGTGGACACGAGGCAGTGTGCCAACAAGAACGCTGGCCCCCAAAAGGGGGGTAAATTAGGGGTCCCACATCGATTGAAGAAGGGAATGAGTGCCAGCGAGGACGGTAGGCCCCGAAGGGAGGGTGGATTATGAGATCCCACATCGGTTGGGGAGAAGAACAAAACACCCTTTTAAACCTTGAGGGAAACTCCGAAAAAGAAAGCTTAAAGAGAATAATATCTATTAGCGGTGAGCTTGGGTCGTTACAGAGAGACGAAACAAAGGTGTGATAATCGAAAGAAACAGTGGTGGAGCCAACAAAGTCACCTATAGTTCTCAAGTTCTAGTTTATCTCACACTATGCATTCCATAACACCATTGAGTTGACAGACAGGACACGACACAACACGTCAAAGGTTCACAAAAAGTAAGATTGGTTTGGTTCTCCCTCCAAAACCTGAAAAGCTGTAAACATCATCCAGGCCGGTTGATGAAAACTAACATCAATCCGATACGATGTGTTCGACACTGAGAAACAAACGTTTCGGACTTCTTTATCACGAGATTGTTTCTCTAAAATTTGTCTAGGAATATGCTAAACTTGAGATGATTGACAATGCAAGGGACTACCAGCTATCAATAAATAATTCACTCATATTGCCTACCATGTTCGTCAAGAAACTTGAGCTACATCGAATACAACAAATCTACACAATTATTTCGAAAATCGGAAAGCAAGAGCCAAAAAGTTAAGAGTCCTACCAGGACGTTCGTGTATGAAGGGCACCAGAGCCAGAGCCAGAGCCAGAGCCAGAGCCAGAGCCAGAGCCAGAGTTCTTCAATGTCTTGTCTCGGTCTCTACCCTGGGCCATTGACGGTGCGACTCGTGCAGTCGCTATTCTGTGTGGACTATAGCGACTTAATCTCAGATTGTGAAGAACTTTGAACAACCTCCAATTTGATTTAATGTACAACAACATTGCTTATTAAGCTCACGGTGAAAAGTGGTGCCTGTGGATATGATGAGCTCCAGCCTGATAAAGAGTAAGGTGGTGTATGGCTTTAGAATACAACTCGTGCAAGTCGGTGTGAGCGAAAACGAGACGAGCCATCCTCTTCATCTCATTCAAGGCATGAGCCTCCTCTAAAGCCTTGCTATTGCCTGCACTCAGTGCAAGATAACATAGCAGCTTTAAGCCAGGTACTTGAGCAGCCTCGTTTTGTCTTAAAAGTTTCATTAGAGGAGGAACGCCATCAAACTCGATAATCGACTTCGAATGTGCTACGCAGTTATAATTTTCGAGGCAAGCAAACTTCCCTAACGCAACGACCGCCTCCAAGGCTACGTCCATGTTTATACTCTTCATCTGCATAACCAAAAGATCGATAATCCGTGATTCCTTAGCAGGAAAAATCCTTGCAAGAGAACCGATCGATTTGATTGCGGGAACTTGCAACCTTGGATCACGTTCCTCTTGAATCAATCTCGAAAGTTGATACAGAATCGCTTTCGGAGCGAGTGAAGTGATCTTAAATGCAACATGTCTAAAGTCTGGCTTCGACTCTGCAACAGCCGTTACCTCCATCACTGTCCTCAAGCAATTGTATTGCAAATCCCCTTCTTCACTCTCGATAATCTTCGCCATACACAACAACCCTTTCGTCTCCGTGATCTTTCGACTATTCGAAACGCTCCCTTCCGAGAGTCTCCATAGAGCTTCAGCACAATTCACCTTAAGCTGAAGCTTAACTTCAGAGCTCTCAACTTCTTTCTCCTTTCTCTGATGGCCTCCTCTGCTACTACCATCAGAATACGACGAACACAAACCCGACGACGAATTCAAATTCAGTGAACTACTCGAAGCTTTCCCATCAAGCTCCTTCTTCATCTCAACCACAGAATGAAAACTACTCTTCCCTAAATGAACTTTAGGATCATCCAAAACCATATCAATAGACAAACAAGTAACCAAAGGTTTAGTAACATTCTCTCTAGCAAACTCCTCTCGAGCAAGAGAGCTAAGTTCAGCCATTTGCGAAACCAAATTTGCCACAACAATTTGAACCCTCATGGAGGAATAATTAAGAGCTTGAACAATAATCGGAACCCCAAGAACATCCAAAATGGATTTAACCCTTTCAGGAACAGAAGCAACATTAATAAGAACATTAGCAGCAGAAATTTGAGCATCAGGGGAAGCATAATCCTTAAGTAATTTAAGCAATGGCGGAACGCCGCCTTCCTCCACCACGATTTTCTGATTCCGATCGTTCCCACGAGTGAGTAACGTTAACTGATTCGCAGCTTCGAGATTCTTAATTGAACCCATTTGGATTGTGGCAATACAAGGCCAAATATAGGCTAAAGTTGGGTCGTTACTCGCAATCGGAGGCAACCCAACAGAGCCATCGGGATCAAAAATGGAAATAAGCCATTTCATATCGCCGATTGAAGACTCGAGAAGACCTGAAACCTTACGGAAATCGGCAATGGTGGTCATGGAGAAAACTTGCCTGAGAAACCCACTATGGCGGCATTTGCTGACGAAGTTCAAAGCACGTTCGAGATTCTTCGTTACATCGGCCACGATCCGGCGAATTGGGCGCTCGTAGAGCGGCTGCGTGGTGGTGGAGATCAGGCGAACGGTGGCTTGAAGCTTCCGGTAAATTTCGTCGACTTGTTGGGCTATATCAACACATTCTTGCCTCGAAGAAACCGCTTCTTGGGCCAATTTCAAAATCTTATCAGCTAACAAAATCGGAGGTGTAAATTCATTAAGAATTGCTCCTTCTTCTTCAGCGGCAGGAGGCGGAGGAACGGCGGCAGCCATCGCTACAACAAGAACAAGAACAACAAAGAAGCAAAGTTACAAGTTCCAAGAATCTGGGGTTGCCCTGAATTTCAGAGCTGAAGTAGCTCGAAGCTTTCTTGGGAGAATTGGAGGAAATGATGAAATGGGTCAATGAAAATTTCTCAAATATCTAAATTTAGTGGAAAGTCGTGTGAAGAAATTGCAAGGAGTTGACCAGTCAACTATGTATGGTGGAACTCAAATTAATCTCGGATTCTTTTCAAATGAACATTATCGTCATCTAAATTGAACTAAAAATGGTTGATTTATTGAGGGGAAAGAGAAAGAGCTTAAATTTGGTAAAATATATTGGAAATAAATTATTTATTTATTTATTTTAATTGTGGCCTCGTGATTGTGTTTGTTTGTGGAGCTGAGGGTAATGATAGAAACACAGACATTCTTCGTGAAGAGTCACCGCAGAGGCAGAGACAGAGAGGCATTTGTCTGTATGCCTACTCCGTCACCCACTAAGAATTAACTCGCCCAATAACCTATTGAAAAAGTAAAATAAAAAATGAAGGTTACATTCTAAAATTTCAATCCAAATTCGATGCATTATACATTATTTAATTTAAAGAAAGTTTATTTTCTGTTTAAATGAAAATGGTAAATATATTTAATTATATTGGATCATTTATGCTCAACATTATTAAAATCTACCGGAACCTTCAATTCCGTCCCGGTTGAATTTTTTTTAAAATTCAACGTTATCCGGTTACCATTTATTATTAAGTCAATCCAATCAACCAACCGGAAAACAGGGCTACAATCTAACCGGAAAACAGGGCTACAATCCAACACGAAAACAGGGCTACAATCCAACACGAAAACAGGGCTACAATCCAACACGAAAACAGGTCTACAATCCAACACGAAAACAGGGCTACAATCCAACATGCGAGTTCACAAAATAGGGCTACAATTCATCCCCACAAGTTTAAATTTTTTATTAGGTCAACCAAACTAACCCAAAATACAACAATAACAATAATCAAATTTTGTGTTGAAGAAATGATATCTCAAAACCTAAACACTACACATCACAAATGAAACCTATTTTGATATTCAAAGCACTGATATCTAGTCATTAACTATTTTATTCAGATCATCCCAATCTCAAGCTTACAATTTCGATCAACATATTAGCAGCTCCATCGATTTTAACTTCTATTAGCAGCTACATCGAGAAAAAATTATGAAAGCTGGAAAGATATTGAACACTGAACATCAATATATCAAACAGAATCACTAATCTCCATTGTCCACTTTGAGATATTGAACACTGATCTCCATCAATATATCAAGATATTGAACACTGAACTCATACCAACGTGAACTCACTCCATTGATCCCAGTCTAATTGTGTAAATAACACCGACAAAAGAAACATTCCAGCTGATGCTAAAAAGATGAACTACTATCAACAGCAGATCTATTTGGAGGAAAAATTGCACTGCTTCAATGGAGACAACCTATTTCTTTGCTAGTAAGTCGGATAAGATCTACCTAGAACACAAGGGCATCTTCAATAATGATAGCAAAATCCCAAAAAGCTACCGAAATTAACAATGTATAAGATTTCAAGTAACATGACAATTCAAGAAACATATTCAAAATTGACTGAGTTCACAGTAAAGAAAGGAAACTGAAACACGAAGTTTGATAACATTAATCCTATGTCGAATACGCCACAAGAAATATCAAACTAATTTTGAAACATAATCATAACTAACAATTACCCAATAAACCTAAGCCGTAAGGACAACCGCACCACCATTCTCTTTGATCTTCTTCTCGGCAATTTTGGAGATGAGCTTGGCTTTCACAACGACGGGCTGATTCTCAGGCAAACCGCCTTTGCCCAAAACTTTGAAATACCCAAACTGAGTAACATCAATCAAAGGGACGTTATCCTTAGAAGCCTTGTCCTTGACTTCTTGAGGTACGAGGGACCAGAGCTTGTCGACGTTTACAATGGGGCAATAGAATTTGTTTCGGAGCTTGTGGAAGTACCTCATTCCAACTTTGCCGAAATAACCAGGATGGTATTTGTCGAAGAGGATTCTGTGGTGGTGCATACCTCCGGCGTTACCACGACCGCCAGGATGCTTACGGTGCTTGCCGATACGACCATGACCGGCACTCACGTGACCGCGCTTCTTCCTGTTCTTCTTGAAGCGGGTCGTCATTTCGTCTGCGACGGTGGAGAATTAGGTTTACGAAGTTGCTGGCAGCTGCGAGCGCGAGGACATGAGAATTAGGGTTTTGATGAAGTTTATAGGACTATGAACGGAGACTGAACCCTCTGAGGTTTTGGGCCTTTTCGTTTGTCTTCACTGAAGCCCATTAGGTTAAGACAACTCGGCCCAAGCCCATATGTTCGATTAAGTCTTTTTTTTTCTTTCTTTCTCTCATTCCATTTCTATTACTAATACTATTATTCATATTATCTAATATTTGTATTCTACAAAAAAAATCATAATAAAAATAAAAATTGTACTATCATCAATATTTTATTTTGAGTTGACCTTAACAATTTGAGCATAACGGTTGACAGTTAACGGTTGACTTTGAGCACAACACAAAATAATAATAATAATAACATTTTACGGGAAGTAGCTAAGTTGAACATAATTCGGTCAATAAAGGCATTAGTAAGAAGATTCAAATTTCAATATAATGTGTACTCAACAGCAAATGGATAAGTTTTATTCACCGGAAGCTCGATGCACTTGAACCCTGAACCATCTTGACTCTTTGGATTAAAAAAATGGCCTTTGAGACCCGCTCTACAGGCCAACAATCCAACCAGCTAAGAGCAACACAACTCCAGAACGAAGACTCAGATTATATAGCTCAATTGAGCCGAAGTGAACTACAAGAGTGTAAAAAACCAGTGTTCTAAACCAAAAGATCAGATATTCGTATCTTCTCCCACCTCACTTATGGTTGAACTCAAAAACAAAAACAGAAGAGAAATAAAAAGAAAAGGTTATATTCATTCATCAAAGTATCATCAGCTCAAGAGGCACATAAATTTGAAGCTATAATGAATGTATGTTTAACGATCATAGAGGCTCTGGCTTTCCTAAGTGACAGATTCACAATGAACAAAAAGAAAAATTGGTTCAGTAATACACAAGCAAATTGAGGATTCCAAGGACAAGAAAGGACACAAATATGCAGAGTAGTTGTAAGTTTTAACCAGTTTCCTGCTCAAATTCTTCAGCCTCAGATTCCTCAGCATTGTCGGCATCGTCATCTTCTGCCTCTATGTCTTCCTTATCGTTATCAGCAGTCATTTTGCCAATCACCACCAGGTTGCTGTTTGTCTTCCTGATTTCATTGCACTGCCATGATAGTAATATACAAAAGTGAGATCTGAACCTTACAACATTGCAACAGGACACAAGGAGAATTTCATGGTTTGTTAGTTCCTCCCAACTCGAAGTTGGAATCCAATTGAATTCATGAAAGAGTAGGAATCAAAGTCTAACGTCGATCTAGACACATCTAAATTCAACTGGTTAAGGCATATGTACGACCAATGGGACAAAAATTTGAATCTTGGGTTGAACTAAAAGAAATGGAAGTCTCTTCTCTTCTCTTCTTCGTTCGAGACTTTTGGTGGGTAGTTGAATGAAAGAAGAATCATCACGAACTTCAAGTTGGAATCCAAATGAATTCATGACAGAGTGAGAATCGAATCTCTTGTCGATCTAGGCATAACTAAATTCAACTAGTTAAGGCACATGTCATTAATCAATAGGACAAAGATTCGAATCCCAGGTTGAACTAAAAGAAATGGAAGCCTCTTCTCTTCTTTGTTCGAGACCTTTGGAGGAGGGTAGCTGAACGAAAGAAGAATCACCACAAACTCGAAGTTGGAATCCAATTGAATTCATGAAAGAGTGAGAATTGAAGCCTCTTGTCAATCTATGTACAACTAAACTCAACTAGTTAAGACACATATCATCGACCCATAAGATAGAGATTTGAATCCAGAGTTCCATAGAGAAAGGAAGAGAGAAAGTAGTTACAAAAATACAGAATAACGCACAAGAAATCACAACCGCCACAAGAACAAGTAGAGCTAAGACTTTGTGGCTCGAAGTTTTTATAAACTTGGATTTTATGAAGTTTGGAGTCAGGCAAGTGAATTTGTGAAGTATGTTGAATTGAATAAAGGAATGGATAATAGAAACTCAAGTTTTTCAACTGTGTTTGGTAAATGGATTTGTAATCTAGATATAATATAAGAAGTAGCCCTTGCTGACAAAGCCATGGCCCCAGGACAAAAAACCACTTTGTAACCTTAGGTTCACAAGCATCACCCATGGAAAATACTGACACATTGGAGTCACAGGGCTAAGGATAAATATCACATTCAAGCTAATTCTAGGCGGTAACAGGTCGTGCTCTGAAACAAACGCTTCAAGTAGGGTATCAACAAGTTTTCTCTAGGGTTCCTGTCACAAATGAACTTAGTGCTGACGAAGGACTTCAAAGAAAGCAAGCATTCAAGGTAAAGGACCAAGAGAAAACTGTTTCAGATGCAATTGGGAAAGGTGAAAACCTTACAGCTACACAGATCTAATTCAACAACAGTCTCTTCCCACTGGTTATTAAAAAGATAATACGATGTCCCATGATGATCAAATTTTATCGTGATTTTTGATGTATTGATTTCAATTCGTTTGAGCAAGTACAGATTTCAATCAATTACACTACCTAGAACTTGAAATTCCATGATATATGATCTTTGCACGTGTATCCAGTAGTTTAATTCTAGGAATGAAGCAAAAATTAATTCGTGAAAACAAAAGATGAGGATTCCATTTAGGCAGAAGAAAACAAAGAACAAATCAGAAATACTCGGAACATTTTCCAAAACAATCACAACCAAGAGCGGGCACGCATCGAAGAATTCATAATATGCCGTAATTAAACTAAAATCAACATTCCGATGATTTCAATCAAGTCCAAGCAGGAGGTTATGCAAATAAAATATCGGAGAGAAGAAAAGAGTATTAGGGTTTTTTCAAAAGAAAATGGCAAAAACCTTCTCTTCAAAATCAGACTCTTCCATGGCGAGCAGCAGCTCTTCGTTTTGGGGTTGGGGCCACTGAGACGGCAGTAAAAACGACGTCGGAATAGTCCTCGTGGACCAAGGATACTGGGTCATGAACGCCGGAAACTGCAGCATTTTTTTCTCGCCGGAGCTCGAAACTTGAGGGAGAGGAATGAGCTCAGTTGCGTAATACGAAGATCTTCCGCGCCGTGTTTATGCTAAATATTTATTTGAAGATAATTTTTAACATTTATTATAAAATACATGCCGTGCAATGCTTATTCACGTCTCAAGAGTATGATGTCTAAAGTTGGAATAGACATGTCGTGGGAGAAATACAAGAAACACCCACAAAGTCTAATTTCTTCCTTGGATGTCCGGTCCGTTTGAAAGTCAGTCCCCGCAAGAGCATAAAACAACATGAACAGGGTCAATAGTAGATCCAAGATCAATACCCTTCATAAACGTTGAAGTTATCTTTCTCTAACTTATTTCATAGGGTTACGAGAAGAGGGAGTAAGTAGCTCGATAAGTTGATGCAACAAAGATTTCATCAAGGTGAGCATAAGGAAGTGAACTCCCTATCGCTCGAAAGTGATCAACATCATACACACTGTAATATACATGCAATCGACCCATCTCTAGAAATTTGCAATATGAGGTCGCTTTGGACCGAACCGTACACGATGCCCAAATTGTAAAATTGTAATGAAATAATATCTATTATTCTAACAGCTTACCATCCCATTTGAAAAGGATATCAATTTAAAATCTTTATTATCGGTCCTAAACTACCCAAGAAATTCTTTAATCTTTATCATAATTCTGTGTCAGACACGTGAGAGACATTCCACGTAAACTGTAGAATTGGATATCTCAAATAGGAAGAAAAAGAAAAGCAACAGCAAAAAAGAATTTGATTCCATGCGTGTTTTGCTTTGTGGAAATGCAACAAGAACCACAATCGGCGAGGCAAATTAAGAAGGTTGCACAATATCTTGCAGCCGACAACCAATCCAATCCAATCCCACCGACTAATTCCACCCTTTAAGGGTTTTCTTCTTCCTTCCTCCTCGTGTCTTCTTCCCACATATTCCACGTCTCTTCCCATGGCGGCTCTTCAATTCCCCCCTCCTTACCCACTGGGCTATCAATCCTCTGTTCATTGCCTTAAAATCCCACCTACCCATCTACCCATTTGCGCGATTTTCCAAACTTTTCCTGGAATTTGAGTGTTTAATCGAGGCATGAGGCTGTATGTGTATGTATTGGAGGCTAAGAATCTCCTTGTGAAGGACTCGTTTGTGAAGCTACGGGTTGGGAGGCGTAAGGCTAAGACGAGGATTATGAGGAACAGTTGTAATCCTGTTTGGAATGAGGAGTTCATTTTTAAGTTTCGTGATGTGGATGAGGAACTGGTTGTTTCTGTTTATGAGCACAGTGATGAGTCCAGATTCTTCCATGGTTCATCGGGGTTGATTGGTCGGGTTCGGATTCCGATATGGATGGTTGCTGATGAGGATTCACAGACCCTGCCGCCCACTTGGTTTGATGTGCGAAGGTCTGGAACTGAGAAGTTCATCAATGAAGTTGCTGGTGGGGGTTTCTGTTTCTCTTATCTGTTTGTTTGATGCTGTAGTTTCTTAGTTTGAATCACTTGGAAGTAAAATAGTACTTAATTGCTATGCCTATTAGTTTATCGTATATGTGAATGTACTATAGTGCTGTTTTATATTACAACAATGAAGGTGCATGCCCTTGTAAGTAATGATTCGTTCTACTCCATTAAACTGACATGGGATCTCCCAATGCATCTTTGGGCTCAGCGTCCTGCACTCGTTTCCTTCTCTAATCGACGTGGGACCCTCCAATCCACCTCTCGGGACCCAGCATCCATGGTGGCACACCGCTTTGTGTCCACTCCTTCGGGGCTCAGGCTCCTCGTTGACACATTGTCCGGTGTCTGGCTCTGATACCATTTGTAATGGCTCAAGCCCACCGCTAGCAGATATTGTCCACTTTGAGCTTTTTCCTTCCAACTTACTCACAAGGTTTTTAAAATGCCTCTACTGGGAGAGATTTTCGAACCCTTATGAAGAATGCTTTATTCTCCTCCCCAACTGATGTGGGATCTCCCAATCCACCTCGGGCCTCCCCAACTGATGTGGGATCTCTCAATCCACCTCGGGACCCAGCGTCTTCATTTACACTCATTCCCTTCTCCAATCGATGTAGGACCCCCCAATCCACCCCGTCGGAGCTTAGCATCCTTGCTAGCACACCACCTCGTGTCCACCTACTTTGTGGCTCAGCCTCCTCGCTAACACATCGCCCGGTGTCTAACTCTAATAACATTTGTAACGGCCCAACCCCACCGTTAGCAAATATTGTCCTCTTTGAGCTTTTCCTTTCAGGCTTCCCCTCAAGGTTTTTAAGACGTGTCTGTTAGGGAGAGGTTTTCACACCCTTATAAATAAAGAACGTTTCATTCTCCTCTCCAACCGATGTGGGATTTTACAGAAAGTGCGAGAATTTGAACTTCGCAAGGGAAGGAATTGATGCTTATTATAACCATTGATTTATGCTGATTTATGCTGAGGTTGACACATAAATGCATGATAGTTGATCGTATGGAACTTGTGGCTATGTCTGTATTGTTGAGAAATAGTGACTTCTGTTAACTATCTGCAAATGAAGGTTTCAAGACATTAATACCAAGTTTTAGTAAGATTATCACGTTTGAGTTTGATCTTTCTGCAATTGCTACTGAGCTCTTTGACTATTGTAATTTATGCAGGGAAAGTGCTTCTTATTGTCTCATTACATGGGAAAGTCAATGTACTTAATCAATCAAGTGTTACTAATGCTAAACAATTGGAAGACTCGTCTACCATTTCACAGGATTTGGTCGGCTCGAAATCTTCGTCCAGCAAGTCTATCAAAGGGAAGTTTAACAAGAAGAGCATTGTGACTCGATTGGAGAGACTGTTCCATAAGAGCGATGAGGATACAAGAACAGATAATTCTTCGGAGTTATCAAGTGCCATGTCTGATAACGAAGAGCGCATAAACGAGCATCCCTCAGAATGTAGCTTCGATGAAGCCATCGAGACGCTGCAGTCGAGGAGAAGTGAACAGGAAATGCCAGAGAATCTACCGGGCGGCGTTCTTGTCGATCAAATATATGTAGTTTCACCTGATGATTTGAACAAACTTCTGTTTGCTCCAGATTCCAAGTTCAGGAGAGAACTAGCAGAACTTCAGGGAACAACAAATTTAGAAGAAGGAAACTGGTCTTGGAAGCAAGGGGACGTACCGTGTCTATCACGGATCGTTTCTTACCGAAAAGCTGCAACGAAGGTCATTGGAGCTATTAATGCTACCGAGGAGCAAACCTACATCAAAGGGGACGGATGGGAATTCGCTGTCTTCGTAAACGTAAGTACACCTGAAGTTCCATTTGGTAATGCCTTCAATGTTGAGTTACTTTACAAGATAATGCCTGGTCCTGAGCTAACCTCTGGAGAAGAGACGTCCCATTTGGTAGTCTCTTGGGGCATAAACTTCCTCCATAGTACAATGATGAAAGGGATGATTGAAAAAGGCGTTCGACAGGGTATGGAGGAAAGTTTTGTTCAATTTACGAACGTGCTGGCACAGCATTTAAAAGTACCGAATTCAACCGAGTTACCGAACAAGGATCTTGTGTTGTCGAGTTCTGAAAGTGACCGCCAATCGGATTTCGAATTGGCCCGAAAATACTTCTGGAACTTCACTATAGTTTCTACCATTTTCATGCTGCTGTACATACTTGCGCATATTACGCTTTGTAAGTCCAAAACAATGCAAGGCTTGGAATTCATTGGATTGGATTTGCCAGATAGTTTAGGAGAACTTGTTACTGGTGGGATTTTAGTTCTTCAATTGGAACGTGTTTATAACGTGGTCTCACATTTCATTCAAGCTAGGCTAAAAAGAGGTACAAGAAGCTAATTGTTGCTAGCTTATAGATATCTATTTAATGTTTCTGGTCTATACATTAATACCGACTTTCTCATATTGGCATCATGTCGTTTGCTTTGTATGTTTATAGAAGGTGACCATGGTGTCAAAGGCCAAGGAAATGGATGGATACTAACGGTTGCTCTTATCGAAGGGGTGAACATTTCGTCCTTGGATTCTTCGGATTCCTCGGACCCGTGTGTGGTTTTCACATGCAATGGTGAAAAAAGAACGAGCTCCGTTGAGCTTCAAACTCATGAGCCTCAATGGAATGGTAAGACATCTTTGCCTTTCCTTGTTAGAATCTCACCTTTTCGATGGGAAAGAATTTCTTGATTTAATGTTCTATTGTCAAAAATAAGCCTAAAATGGACGTGATGTTAAGGACGAGAAGTGTGAGATCCCACATCGGTTGGAGAGGGAATGAAACATTCCATATAAGAGTGTGGAAACCTTTTCCTAGTAAATGCATTTTAAAACCTTGAGCGAAAGCCCAAAAGGAAAAGTCCAGAGAGGACAATATTTGCTAGTGATGGGCTTGAGTTATTACAAATGATATTAAAGCCAGATACTACCAGGTGGTGTGCCAGCGAGGACGCTGGCACCCAAGGGGGTGGATTGTGAGATCCCACATTGGTTGGAGAGGGGAACGAAACATTCCATATAAGAGTGTGGAAACCTCTTCCTAGCAGACGTGTTTTAAAACCTTGAGGGGAAGCCCAGAAGAGAAAGGCCAGAGAGAAAAATATTTGCTAGCAGTGGACTTGGGCTGTTACAAATGATATCAGAGCCAGATACCAGGTGGTGTGCCAGCGAGGACGCTGGGCCCTCAAGGGGAGTGGATTGTGAGATCCCACATCGGTTGGAGAGGAGAACGAAGCATTCCATATAAGGGTGTGGAAACATCTTCCTAGCAGACGTGTTTTAAAACCCAGAAGGGAAAGCCCAAAGAGGACAATATTTGCTAGCGGTGGACTTGGGCTGTTACAAATGATATTAGAGTTAGATACCAGGCGGTGTGCCTATGTGCCAGCGAAGACGTTGGACTCCCAAGGGGAGTGGATTGTGAGATCCCACATCGGTTGGAGAGGGGAACGAAGCGTTCCATATAAAGGTGTGGAAACCTCTTCCTAGCAAACGCGTTTTAAAACCTTGAGGTGAAGCCCATAAGGGAAAGTCTGAAGAGGACAATATCTATTAGTGGTGGGCTTGAGCGATTACAAAAAGACTTTTGTCTTCTCAACCGGGATAGTTTTCTTGATTTAAATTACTATGATTATTATCATTCTGATTTGTTATGTAGTTCTTCTTCTCAATACGAACAATTTGCAAGCTTGTTATATCTAAACCAAATCTTAACGTAACGTGCAGAGATACTCGAGTTTGATGCTATGAAGGAACCGCCATCAGTATTATATGTGGAGGTTTTCAACTTCGATGGCCCACTCGACCAGGCTACCTCGCTCGGACACGCAGAGATCAATTTCCTAAAATATAAATCAACTGAACTTGCGGATTTATGGGTTCCTCTTGAGGGGAAGCTTGCTCAGTCTTCTCAATCAAAGCTGCATTTGAGAATCTTCTTAGATAATACCGATGGAGTCGAAACGATGAGACAGTACTTGTCTATGAAGGGAAAGGAGGTCGGGAAGAAGGTAAGCACATTTCTCAACACTTCTTTCTCTTTCCTGAGTCGATTAATTGTTGAAGGGATGCAGTCCACTTCCATTTTGCTGTTGTGAACGATCTTTCGGTTTATCGTGGCGTTTAGTAGTTTATGATTCTGATCTCGAACCTCTATGCTGGTCTAGTTGCTTCAATGATGGACTTTGGCTAACTTCTTTCTTGGGTGTGCTTTATTAGCTCCATCCGAGGTCGCCTTACAGGAATTCAACGTTTCAGAAACTTTTCGGGTTGCCAGCCGAAGAGTTTCTTGTCAGCGACTTCACTTGCTCCCTGAGAAGAAAAATGCTTCTCCAGGTACTATCACTGTTGCTATGCGAGTTTACTCATAACACGCTGACCGGAACGGAGCTTCTTACGAGTCTATTATTACGACCGAGTTGCTTAAAGCTTATGTTTCTCTGGAACAGGGAAGACTATTTCTATCTGCCAGAATCATTGGGTTTTATGCCAATTTTTTTGGACAGAAAACAAAATTTTTCTTTCTTTGGGAGGACATTGAAGATATTCGAGTACTTCACCCGTCCCTCGCCTCTTTGGGTAGCCCATCATTGGTCGTAATTCTTAAAAAAGGTCGAGGTCTCGAAGCAAGTCACGGTGCTAAGATTCAAGACGAACAAGGAAGGCTTAGATTTTACCTCCAATCATTTGTTTCATTCAATGTAGCCAGCAGGTAACTACCACGTATTTGTTGTCTGTCGTACTGTGTCGATGTTGGACGTTACTTTTTCATAGATGTTAAAGCTGCTGCAATTGTTCGTTTGCAGGACGATTATGGGGATGTGGAGAACAAGAACGTCGACCCTCAATCAGAAAGTACAAGCTGCTGGAACGCCGAATGATTAGGAAGAAAGGTCGGTTTTGATGGTGAATGTGGAATGTTTTTTTTGGATATAGAAGATGAAAAAATGTAGAAGTTTTATGATGCAGAATTTCATGTAAATGTTGCTGACTGGTTTTAAAAGTTTGAAACTAAGCAGACATTCACTTTTGTTGATGATCAGATGTCATTTGATGAAGTTTGTACAGAACAATCTGGAACGAGATAGCTCGTGGGAATTCGTGAGACCTGATATCACATTGGAAGGCACATCCATACCAATCCAACAGCATTCTGGGGATTAGGAGGAGGTTGGGTTTGATTTCGGGGCCAGGCCGGGTGGAGAAATCCAATATGAGGTTGGGTTCGATTTCTAGGCCAGGCCGAGTAGAGAAATCCAACATTGATTAGGAGGAGGTTGGGTTTGATTTCCGGGTCAGACCGGGCTGATAAATCCAACATTGATTAGGAGGAGGTTGGGTTCGATTTCTAGTCCAGGCCGGGTGGAGAAATCCAACCTTGATTAGGAGGAGGTTGGTTTCGATTTCTAGTCCAGGTGGGGTCGAGAAATCCAACCATGATTAGGAGTAGGTTGGGTTCGATTTCTAGGCCTGGCCGAGTAGAGAAATCCAACATTGATTAGGAGGAGGCTGGGTTTGATTTCTGGGTCAGACCAGCTGATAAATCCAACAGTTCGATTTCTAGTCCAGGCCGGGTGGAGAAATCCAACCTTGATTAGGAGGAGGTTGGTTTCGATTTCTAGTCCAGGCGGGGTGGAGAAATCCAACCGTGATTAGGAGGAGGTTGGGTTCGATTTCTGGGTCGGACTGGCCGTAGAAATCCAACATGACAAGGAGGAGGTTGGGTTCGATCCGGGCCAAGAGCTGGAGGTGAGGTCATAAGAAAAGATTATCATCAAGGAAAGAGAGTTTTATTCGACATAAATTCATATTATGTTTTTATTTATATTTAGACTGTAATTTTAGTTACTGTAATTTTAGTTAATTAAAATTATAAATTCTGTCCAGAAAAGATTATCATCAAGGAAAGAGAGTTTTATTCGACATAAATTAAATTCATATTTTAATGGAACATATGTTTTTATTTATATTTAGACTGTAATTTTAGTTAATTAAAATTATAAATTCTGTCATCATCTTTATTAAATAATAAATCAAAATTATAAATTCTGTATCATCTTTATTAAATAATAAATCATAAAATATTTAAGTAACATATTTGAGTTAAATTAGTTCATAATCATTTTTATTTAATAATAGACTTATTTATTTTTTAAGTTTTTTTTTTTTTTTTTTTT
>NW_019272031.1:4063867-4085513 GCF_002738345.1 Cucurbita maxima | reverse complement strand
TTTTTTTTTTTTTTTTCTAAATTTGAGAGTACTATTCAAAATTAAAAAAAAAAAAAAAAAAACAAAAAAGTTAATCGCCGCTGTAAAAAGAATATAGGTTAATATATGCTCCTAAATGATTAACTAACGAATTCATTCGTATTTATGAAAGAGAATTTAATTTTGAGAGCTATAAGATGATTCCGGTATTAATCAATCATTCCGGCGTACGATGATTCCGGCATATGATAGATTATTTTGAGCTGTATGATGATTCCGGCGGAATGATCGATGATTCCAGTATTAATCAATCATTCCGGCGTACGATGATTCCGGCATATGATAGATTATTTTGAGAGCTGTATGATGATTCCGGCGGAATGATCGATGATTCCAGTATTAATCAATCATTCCGGCGTACGATGATTCCGGCATATGATAGATTTGAGTTGTTAATCGATCATTCCGGCGTATGGCTAGGTTTGAGTCATCTCCCCCAATCGAAACTGTTCATAAAATAAAGAGTCTTTTTTGAGTGAGTTTCTCCGAATATCTGTTTATAAATTATTTATTATTTTTTTTGAGTGATTTCTCTAACTACCTGTTTATAAAATCAGAACCAAATCTTTCGATTTCTTTTCTCCCTACTTAATCGCGTAGTCGGTTTCAGTATTCTTTGTATTTATATTCGTCGTTGTTTCTCCTTCAGCTCTCATCTTCTTCTCGACTATCGTTCTCCTCTGAAGCCATGGAGCCTGTTCTTGTGATTAAGGTTGGAATTATCGTCTTTGTATAGTTTCATTTTTCGTTGTGTTTTGCCTTCATGTTTATTATTAAGGGCGAACGATTTTTCACTGGCTTTTTTTGTTTGTTCGTGATCACTATGAGTTTCTGCTTCCTGTGTGCTGGAAAATTGTTCACAATCGGTTCATTAGTTGGATTATGTTATTACTTTTACCTTTTTAATTCTTTGATTTATGAGAAAACTAAGCTAAGTTTGATTACTCAATTGGTGTACTATGAATTGATGATCCTTCATATAAAACTATGTTCTGTAGTCCGCCTATTTACGATAGGAGTAATTTACAATTGAATCCAATTTTACCAATTATTTTCATTTTTGTATCTAGTGCTGAAAAAAAAAAAAAAAAGCCCAAATCCAAGTTTCGAGAATATGGAAAGAACTAGGCAATGAATGAGATTTTTTGGTTAGACGTATGGAATTAGCTAAGCATTTTATTTGAACAAATATAGAACCCGAATGGATGGTTTTATGTCTGTTACATGTTCTTCCTCTCGAGTTGAGACCGATCATTCAGATAGATGAAGGTAAACTCATGAGCTTGGATATTAATGAACTCTATAGAAGAGTAAGAGTTATCTATTGGAACTCGACCTTTCTATTTCTTTTCCCTGCTAAGAAGTTACTGTACCTATTTTTTAAACTTCTTCCCCTGACATTTTTCTCACACAGGTTAAATATGGAGTGATGCTACGGCGTCTCAGTGTTAGAATCCTTGAAAACAATAAGCTGGATCTTGACATCAATGGATTAAGAGCAAAAGTACCTAGTCTCTTCAAATTCTCCTCTGATACTGATTTTACACTGACTTACATTGATGAAGATGGTGATACAGTGACCTTGTTCAATGATCATGATCTACATGACATGATGAGGCAACAGCTGAGGTTTCTGAGAATTGATGTGCATCTTAACCAATCCCATGATAGATCCGATGGAAGCTCAACCACGCCATTGCGTTCTTTTCAAGATATTCGTACTGGTATTTCTGAGGTTTTGAAATCTCTGCCAGAGCCCCTACCGGAGATTTGTTCACAGTTGCTCGACATCGCTTCAAAAGCCATGGTTACTGGCCCTGCACTTGATGAGCTTGCTCAAACCATTCTTCAGTTGAAAGACGCGCACCTGAACTCAGATTCGCAGCCCTCATCTGTTCCTGAGACAGTTGTGGCCACTGAGAGTTCTGATGCTCCTCCTGGTTTAGATGCAACTGTTTCAGTTGATCATAATGCCCTTCCTCGTGATCCTATTTGGAAATCAGATACAACTGCCCATTGCAGCAGCTGTTCCTTTGATGCATTTCATGATCCCCTTCGTAGAATGCATATGCACGGTCCTATGTCGATGCACAATTACCCATATCATTCACCAGCAGCTTATCTAAATGATAATCGTATGAAGGAGAGGCCTATGAGAGGATTACCCCTGGTTTCTGGACCAATTAGCGACAGTGGTTACTTCCAAACTATGGGAAAAGTCTTCCCTGGAGGTCCAATGAATTACAGCAGTGGTAGCAGCATTGAATCAATGGGAAGTATGTTCCATAAAGGTGTTATTTGTGATGGCTGTGGGGCTCGTCCGATCACCGGTCCACGGTTCAAGTCCCAAGTGTAAGGATACAACACAAACTCACCTACTTTTTGCCCCATTGTTGTCTTGTGTTCTTATTTACCAACTTGTTTGCACTTGGGATTTCTCTACAGGAAAGATAATTATGATCTATGTAGTATCTGCTTTGCTAAAGTGAGCAATGTAGCTGAATACGTTAGGATCGATCGACCCGTCTCTTGTCAGTATCCAAGATTGAAAGCATTCAATCCAGTGCAGCAGCATCCATTTCCTGGCTCCCGAACAATCGATACACTGAAAAGTTCTGGAAAGCAGACCAAACTTTTTGCTGATACTAACGTCATGGATAATTCTGTGATCGCCCCATCTACGCCGTTTACCAAGAAATGGCAGTTGCATAACCTCGGGAGTTGGAATTGGCCCCGTGGTACACAGCTAGTGTGGGATGGAGGAGACAAGTTTAGTGATTCAACATCATTTGAGATACAGGTAGAAACGGTGACTGTTTATTCTTTTTCTCTTCATTTTCTAAGCTTTTTCTCACATCCTCATTCATGTTAGGTACCTGCGGGAGGACTTCCTCCGGGACATCAAGTTGATATTGAAGTTGACTTTACTTCCCCTCCATTATCTGGTCGGTACCTCACATACTGGAAGGTAGTATCTCCATCTGGCCAGGAGTTCGGGTATCGTGTTTGGCTTCTCATACAGGTATGCTTGTATGCATATCAGTTTTTCTAGTTCTGTATATACACACTTAAATAGACCAAACTTATGTTGTTCTTTCACAAACATGAAGGTTGATGCAGCTCTTAAGAGGCCACATTCTGATAATCTCCAAGCTTTGGACCTAAATTTTCCCCCTAACGTTGTAGACCCAAATGGCCAAGAAGATCTAAACAAGGATTTGGAAACTCTACTTTCTGATAAGCTTTTCCCTCGTGATCCCATCCCCATTGCCAAACCAGTAAAACCTTGTCCTAAAACTGCGATCGCGCAACAACATGACCTGATCGACGAGTTGCTAGTTCGCAAGAGCCCTGCTAATCCCCAAGATCTAAACAATAATTTGGATAAGTTATTCCCTCCTCGTGATTCCACCCCCATTGCCAAACCAGTAAAACCTTGTCATAATCTGCCTGAAAATGCGATCGAGCAACAACAGGACCAACAGGACGTGATGGACAAGTTGCTAGCTAGCAAGATTCCTGCTAATTTGGTCTCTTATCCAACTGTTGATTACCATGGAGTTCGAGATAGTTCAACAGCCAAGGCCCCCTCTGTGTCATACCCTCATATTGATTCTTCTGAACTAATTCCCCCTGCTGCAAACCGATCTCCAAGACCATCCCCCATGCCTTCTCATTCTCCAGCATTATCTGAAGATATCAGTTCTAATCATTATATCCAAGGACCTCTACTTCAGGCACTCTGTGAAATGGGATTCAAACATACCTATCTGAACAAGGAGGTACTGAAGAGGAATGGGTACAATCTAGAGAAGTCAGTGGATGAACTGTGTGGGCTTCCTGAATGGTATCCGATGATTCAGGAGTTGGATAAAATGGTTGGTCGTGAGTCGTTTTAATGAAGTTGCTAATCCTTGATTTCTTGGGTGTTGGTTTATGATGGTATGGATGTGCTGCTGTTTACAGGGATTCAAGGATAAGGAAATGAACAGAAAACTTCTGATGAAGAACAATGGCAGCTTGAAGCGAGTAGTGATGGAACTTTTGATGAAGAACAATGCTTAGTTGAAGAACGCTCTCATAACTATGGATTAGGATGTAAATATAGATGATAAATAAGAGGGGTAGTGTTTTTGTTAGGAACAGGATTATTTTTATGCTTATTTCTATGGTTGTTCTTAGGCCTTTTTCAGTTTTTGTTCATCTTCGTGTCGTAGTTGTTCAGTCACTTGAGCCATTTTTGTAGCAGAGAAATTATCAAGTAAAAGAAACCTTGAAACCATCCATAAATTTCTCTGATTACTCGAAATCAAAACGCATTACCTGTTCCAATCAGTCGAAATGATTATCCTCAGGGCCAGCTAATTCCAATTGAATCTCCGCGAAGAAACGAACAAATTTCTCCGCTGAATCCGCCCACCGCCGTCGCCGTCGAGTACCAGCCCCCTCTCCAGCCTCTTCGACACCGTCACGATCTCATACGAGTCCCACAGCGACTGCGCGAAGTTCCATCGCAGGTCGCCGTATCGCCTCATTCTTGAACCGAGATGGATTATTTCTGCAATTCCGGCGATGGGCGGCGAATTCAGTTGCCGGTTTTGAACTGACCGTGTGGCTCTGCCAGGACTGCGCCACCGCCTTGAGGATTTCGAGGTAATGATCGTCGTCTTCAATCTCTGGTTTGTTCTTCATGAAATGAGGAATCGAATGGGCCATGTTCCATCTTGCGTACTTGCACTGTGGATCATAATCAGCCACCATTATTTAACCAAAACAAATAAATACAAAATTATAAACGGGTTCTAATAAAAATTTGTTCTTCGTTATAGCTTTTTTTGTTGCACAAATCACCGCATTTTTTCTTCCAAACTCTATTTTGATATGCCGAGCTTTGTTCTTCATTTATCATCTTCTCTCTCCCGTAACCCTATTTGTAGCAGGCTACATATTATTCGTTTTGGTCAAGTACATAGGATCATGTTAGAGAGGTTTCTAGACTGAATTATCTCATGACGTTCTAAACTCAGCTCACGTACTGCTTTAATGGGCGAACAACCCAACCCTTGACCGAATTATCTCACGACGTTCTAAACCCAGTTCACGTACCGCTTTAATAGGCGAACAATCGGAACATACTACAGCCCCAGGTAGCGAAGAGCCAATATCGAGGTGCCAAACCTAAACCTTCCTGTCGATGTGAGTTCTTGAGGAAGATCACCCTTCCACTTGTCATCGTAGGATCACTAAGGTCGACTTTCGTCCCTGTTCGACGGTGGGTCTTGCAGTCAAGCTTCCTTCTGCCTTTGCCAAGGGCCAATCTTCGTCTCAACCCCTCGTCAACCCCTCTCGAACCGATATGAGATTTCACAATTCACTTCCCTTTGGGCCCTGACGCTCCTTTCTCTTTCAAATCTGGGATCTCACAATCCACCCCTTTAGAGCCCAGCATCCTCGCTGGCACACCGCTCGATGTCCACCTCTTTTGGGCTCAACGTCCTCGCTGGCACATCGTCCGATGTCCACCCCTTTCGGGACCCCGCATCCTTGTTAGCACATCCCTCGGTGTCCACCCCTTTCAGGGCTTAGTGTCCTCGTTAGCATACCGCCCAGTGTCCACCCCCTTCGAAGCTCAACGTCCTCATTGACACACCGTCACATGGGTTGTTCAGCTTAGGAAGGACCCTGCTAGGAACTATAGGTTAATAAATATTCTCGTCTTTTTACGCGTTCAAAGGACTGTTGTATTACATGGACCACGAAGGACTGGTAACACCTCTTTATGTAAACCACTGCCTCAAAAAACTGTCAAAATTAGATATCAGTTGAGGTTTGTTGACACACATTGCTCCAATATTTGTTCCTTGTTATTAATAGAATGAAGATACACCTGACTCTTATTATTCATTAATTTCATGCAAGTCCTTTTACTTCATCATTTGTATTTATTTATCTATTTGGTGGTTTGTAGATGAAGTGGAAAGCTTAGCTGCTGCTGCAAAGGCTGCTTTGTCTGCTTCACAACCTTTCAGATTCCATTAGGGTATGCTGTTTGCCTTTTGTTTTGTCTCATTCAGTTTCATTCCATCTTGACCCGACGAAGACAGACCCCATATCGGTTGGAGAGGAGAATGAAACATTTCTTATAAACGTGTAGAAACTTTTTCCTAACATACGTGTTTAAAACTGTGAGGCTGATGGCAATACGTAACGGGCCGAATTAGATAATATCTACTAGCGTTGGGATTGAACTGTTACAAATGGTATTAGAGCCAAACATCAGACAATGTGTAAGCGAGGACGTTAGCCCCCAAGGGGGTGGATTATCAAATAGTGTGTAAGTGAGGATACTGGATACTGGCCCCCAAGAGGGTGGATTGTGAGATCCCACATCGGTTGGAGAGGAGATTGAAACATTTCTTATAAAAGTGTAGAAAATTTTCCTCAATAGACATTTAAAATCGTGAGGCTAACGACGATATATAACGGACCGAATCAGTTAATATCTGCTAGCGGTAGGATTGGACTATTACAAATGGTATTAGAGCTAGATATCAGACAGTATGTAAGCGAAGACATTGGCCCCAAAGAAGGTGGATTGTGAGATCCCACATCGACTGGAGAGGAGATTGAAACATTTCTTATAAAAGTGTAGAAATCACTCCCTAACAAACGCGTTTTAGAATCGTGAGGCTAAAGGCGATATGTACCGGGCCGAAGCGTCAATATCTACTAACGGTGGGATTAGACTGTTACAAATGGTATCAAAGCCAGACATCGACCGGTGTGTCAGCGAGGACACTAGGCCCCCAAGGGAAGTAAATTGTGAGATCCCACATCGGTTGGACAGAACAAAACATTTTTTACAAAGGTGTAGAACTTCTCTCTAGTTTTAAAACCGTGAGGTAAATAGGAATGAAACATTTCTTATAAAGGTGTAGAAACCTCTTCCTAACAGATACGTTTTAAGACCGTGAAACTAATGGTGATACGTAACAGATCGAAACGAACAATATACTAGCAGTGGGATTGGGCCGTTACAATCTTTTGACTTCCTAGTGCCATTTTCTCCTTTGTAGGTTGGTCCACCAACTGTGCAAGCTGGTTTTCAAATTCTAAGGTCCTCCGTGCAAGAGCTTATATGCAGTGACATTTTGACAATTGCTGAGGTCCATACACATCTAATAATTGCACCTTTACCATTTTTGTTTTGGGTGCCTTGGATTCTTGTTGAACTAGAGTACATACACATTCATCATTCTCCCCATTTCTAAAATTCTTAGGGTCGCGACCACTCTATCTATGTCGGTGTCGGTGTAACAGTCTAAGTCCACCGCTAGCAGATATTGTTCGTTTTGGTTCGTTACGTATCGTCGTCAGCTTCATAGTTCTAAAACGCGTCCATCTATTAGAAAGAGGTTTCCACACTTTTATAAGGAGTGCTTTGTTTCCCTCTCGAACTATATAGGATCTCATAATCCACTCCCCTTGGGGGTCCAATGTCTTCACTGACACACTACTTAGTGTATAACTCTGATACCATTTGTAATCGCCCAAATTCACTGCTAGCAGATACTGTCCGTTTTGACCTGTTATGTAACACCGTCAACCTCACGGTTTTAAAATGCGTCTATTAGGAAGAAGTTTCCACACCCTTATAAGGAATGCTTGTTCCCTTCTCCAACCGATGTGAGATCTCACAATCCACCCTTCTTAGGAGGTCAGTGTCCTCACTGGCACACCGCTCGCTATCTGGCTCTGATATCATTTGTAACAGCCCAAGCTCACCGCTAACATATAGTGTCTGTTTTGGCTCGTTACGCCATCAACCTCATAGCTTTAAAACGCGTCAGTTAGGAAGAGGTTTCCACACTCTTATAAGGAATGCGTTGTTCCCCTCTCAAATCGATATGGGATCTCACAATCCACCCTCTCTCGGGGGCTGAGTGTCCCCACTAGCTAGCAGATATTGTTCGTTTTAGCCCATTACGTATTACCTTCAACCTCATGGTTTTAAAACACATCTACTAGGAAGAGGTTTCCACGTCCTTGTAAAGAATGTTGTGTTCCCCTCCCCAACTGATATGGGATCTCACAATCCCCCCTTGGGGGCCAGTATCCTCACTAGCACACCTCTTGGTATCTGGCTCTGATACCATTTGTAACAGCCCAAACTCACAACTAACAGATATTGTATGCTTTAATTCGTTACGTAACGTCATCGGCCTCATAGTTTTAAACACTTTTGTTAGGAAGAGGTTTCCACACCGGAATACTTCATTCCCTTCTCCTATCGATATAAGATCTCACAATTCGTTTAGCAGTTTTAGGCTTAAACGAGAGTGCTCAAGACTGGAAGAGAGTTAATATCAGGTATCCATTACATGAGGGCTCCTTTGAAACTGATGCAGATTCCCCTGTTGTCTTCTAGCATTCCCACTCTCTCAATAACACAAAGAAACATATGCAAATGATATCATCAAAGCTTTGTCCATGTTTTAAAGCATAGGTTACTATGTATGATGAGTTAAATACATAGAACATTAGCAGCTAACTTGCAAGAAAAAAGCAGCAAAGAGTAGGCCTACATGCCAGAGCATGTGAAAGGAGAGCCCTACAAAAATTGGCACAACCGACCAAAAGGGTAAAGAAGGAGGACCAAAACATTTAAACTCCATAGATAAAGACCCTTTTTTGAAGGGTCATCTTTAACAGAAACCCCAGCTTTGAGGCATCATGCTTTGCCTGTGGAAACGTGCCCTTCCACTGTGCATTAAAGGGAAACATGCATGCGGGAATATAAAGATCTCAGAGCCTCCACTGTGCTTCTTCCCATGGCAGCTTCATATAATATCAACGCTTCTGGTTCTCTCCTCCTCAGAACATGGGTGCACCATCATCTTTAGCAGATATTGTCCGTTTTGGCTCAGTGACGAAGGCAATGCCCTTGTTCATGGCTGCTATGGAGAATTCAAACAGGGTTTTCTTGCAGTCTTTTGAAATGGGTAGCTTTGTTTTTGAGGTTGGAAAGCTTAGACGATGTTCTTGTAAGCTAAGTGTTATAAGCTAGTAGGAAGAGGATCTCATCCTTTGCAAGGGGAATCCAGCATCCTGGTCCGATTCAATCTATATATATATATAGCTATGTGATTTGCAAGTGTTCTTTCTTTTATATCAGATATATATCTTACTGTATTGAGTGTAATTTCTCTGCATCTGCAGCTGATTGATGTAATAAAAGTTTCTTCTTGTTCTTAATCCAATAGGGTTCGACCGATTAAAGCTTATATTCTTGATCAAAAGGTCAGTAGTTTGAACTGTTCGTGGCTTGAATATTTGTTTATCTTCACCCGACTCTTTAACCCACGGTTCAGTTGAGCTTCAATGCTTTGGAGTATTCCACATGAAGGGAATTTATGTCAATAGTTGCTCAAAATGATTGTTCGGGATCGAGGTAGAAGTCGGGCTTACAGACAGGTGAGTTTAACACATGTTTCAAGCGTGTGTTTAAGGCTTTCTCCTTTATCGAGTCTGACAAACATGAAAGCAAGAATTTGAGCCTCTAACCTACACGAGATGTGTAGATATGTTAGCCGTTGATACTTGTGTTGGTACTCGAAGTTCTCGTCTTTTTCCAATAGTTCAACCGATCAAAACTTATATTCTCGATCAAAAGGTTAGAAGTTTGAACCCCTCTCTTAGTTTAGTGCTAGTTCTTAAGTGATCTGGACTAAACAATCCAATCAAGCTAAAAGGAGTCTCATTTGAAGCTAGTTTTGTTTTTTCTCTCTCTCTCTTTCATGATGTCTAGAGTAGACTCGGGCCGAGTTCCGAAACACCGCATGAATGTGATAAATTTCGATATTTTAAGTTCGTTTCCTCAGAGACGATGAAAAATACTCAACATGGTAATCTGCTACTACATGAATAACCAAGAAAGTTAGTCTTATATCATCGACTAAGAGATTAAATATTCGAATGTTCATATCGACACGTTGAACATGTTCGTGTTTATAGCTCGTAATGAAACTCAACCATGTATGTAACTGGATCCGATCAGGTATCTGCAAGTTTGATATCTGAAAAAGAAGTCCCATAATTTGACTGTAGAAGCTCAGGCTATTCAGAGAGATGATCAGCTGAGAGACAAGGTGTGTGAGGTTACAAAACAAAACATAGTTCTTTTTTCTGAAACCATTGACCAATCTCAGCCTGTTTAAGAAAAGTCTGTCTCATGAACAGTTCAAGTGGGGCACTTTACAAACTACAGGCACTGTGGCTACAGTTTAATGATACTTTTCATGGGTACGTGGCAATACTTAAAAAGACAAGAATATTTGTGACTAATATTTTAAGTTTAGTCCGTTCCGAGACCCCGCATCGATTGGAGAGAGAAACGAAACACTCCTTCTAAGAGTGGAAATCTCTCCCTTCTAGACTTGTTTTAAAACTGTGAGGTTTACGGCGATACGTAGCGGACCAAAGTAGATAATACATGTTGGTGGTAGGCTTTGGCGGTTATAAATGGTATTAGAGCCAGTCACCAGACGGTGCAAGGCACTAGTCGGAGTAGGGTTAGACTCTTTCCATAGTAGACGCGTTTTAAAACTGTAAGGCTGACAACATACATAACGGTTAAAAACGGACAGTATATGCTAGCGGTGAGCTTGGGCTGTTATAAATGGTATCAGAGTCAGTCACCAAATGGTGCGAGACACTGGTCAGAATAGAGCTAGACCCTCTCCATAGTAGATGTGTTTTAAAACCATAAGGCTGATGGTAACGAACCAAAGTGGACAATATTTGTTACTAGTAGGCTTAATCAGTTTTAAATGATATCAGAACTAGTCACTGGACGGTGCGAGGTCCTGGTTGGAGTAGGGCTCAACCTTCTCCATAATAAATGCGTTTTAAAACTATAAGGCTGACGACGATACGTAACGAGCCAAAGCGAACAATATCTGTTAGCGGTGGGATTGGGCTGTTATAAATGGTATCAGAGCCAGTCACCAGACGGTGCGAGACACTGGTCGGAGTAGGGCTAAATCCTCTCCATAGTAGACGCGTTTTAAAACCGTCGATACGTAATGAGTTAAAGCGGATAATATTTGTTAGCAGTGGGCTTTAGCGGTTACAAATGATATCGGGGCTAGTTATCGAACGGTACGAGGCACTGGCCAGAATAGGGCTAGATCTTCCCCATAGTAGATGCATTTTAAATCCGTAAAGTTGACGGCGATCCATAACATGCTGAAATAGATAATATCTGCTAGCAATGGACTTGGAGGGTCGAAAAGAACCATTACTTTGAGTTGACAAACAGTTCACCTTTTCAGCCTTAAAAATCCCAAAAATTTCTAAATCATGGCAACATTAGACAACACAAAGTGCAGATTTGAGACAAGTTTAGGGAGACTAAATGGAAGGTCGTTGTCACTTTTTAAGTCCACTACGAGCAGTCTGTCCAATAAGAAGTTGACACATGGCAAGATTGTCGACCATGAGTTTCTTGACAGCTCCCATCTTCTTTTCTGTTCATGTGTGGATCTCAAGACAAGAAATTTCGCTGTCTTTCTTTCTTTCATTCAGACAGTAAAATGTTTGGTTCTTATGTTATTATTAAATATTAAACTTTGTGAATATACTAATTGCAGATCAAAGTGAAAAATGTAACCTTTATTGGTCTATGTAAAGGTCTCTTCCAATGGCTTCTGCTGCAACTGACAGAATACGTTAAAAAGAAGTAGCTAACAAATCAAAGAAACTTATTGGGGAGCGTTTATGAGTTTAATTCTTTTAAAACTTAAATAGTTATCGAACGAGATATTAGATTTGATGTTTAGGAACAAAAGCGACCAAACCCAGCTAAAGTCGTGCTAAAGATCTTAAACGAATTTGCTTGTCCTTTGCTCTGGTCTCAGTGTGCGAGGAGCAAAACATTCTTGTCGTATTATTCACAACGATTCTTGGCAACGGATATCTCGACTCTCGTATTGATGAAGAACGTAGCGAAATGTGATACTTTGTGTGAATTGTAGGATCCCATGAATCGGTTCATAGTTTTAGAACAAGCAGACATGCCACATCAGACTCTTTAAGCCCATGGTTCAGTTGAGCTTCCACATGAAGGGAATTCATGTTAATAGTTGTTATTAGATCGCATGGATTGCATGTATTCGTTATAAATGATTGTTCGGGATCGAGGTAGAAGTCGGGCTAAGGAACAAGTGAGTTAAACACATGTTTCCGGCATGTGTCTAAGGCTTTCTCCTTTGAATTTATTGAGTATAACAAATGTGAAAGCAAGAAATTGAGCCTCTAACCTACACGAAATGCGTAGATATGTTAGCAGTTGATGTGTGTGTTGGTACTCGCTCGTCTTTTTTCAATAAGAACATTTTATGTCAAATTCAACAGATTAACGTTCAATTCGTTCATTGAACCATCCACGTGGCTGAGAGCCCTAATAGTCCAAACAGAACGATGCAATTTTCAAGAACACATTCTACGACTGAGCTAATAGTTCGAAGTCCATTTTCCAAGAACACAAAGGAGAAAGCTTTGATTTTTCAAACATTATCATATGGGACGAACAAAAATGCATACATATGAAATAAAACAGAAAGAGAATCTCGCACTTTTATTTTTGTGAGTCAGCAATGAAAACAATATTTGATTTTTGAAGTGAGAATGACCCACCAAAGTGTGTCGTTTTGGCTGTGAGATGAGATCCACTGCCTATGGCTAAAAGCCAATCGTTGCATAAAAATGAAATCGTAACTGTGAGGTTTCACATTGGTTGGAGAGGGAACGGAAACCTTTCTCTAACATATGCGTTTTAAAATCGTGAAATTGATGGCGATGTATAATAGGCTAAAGCTAGACATTGGGTGGTGTATTAGTGAAGATGCTAGACCCCTAAAGACGGTGGATTGTGAGATCCCATCTTCGATGTGAAAATGTTTTTGAAAGTTAAAAAATGATCCTCTCTATTAGGTGTGGGCTGGCTTATAAAGAGGAAAGGGATTAATTAATGAGGGGAAAAAGGTGAAACTTTGTTAAAGCACACTTGTCATTCAAGAGATAAGTAGCTTTTGTGTGTCAGAAAGCTTTCGGCTTATGGAAAAAATTGGGTGAGTATATGAACAAGGAGACACCGCGCCACACAAATCATCCACCAGGCCCAAGTTGTTGACAAGGATACTCATTTTTCCTTGCGGCTGCGCTCTTTCTCTCTTCTTCCCAAAGCCATTGATACCCATTTGTTCAACCCGAGTAGCTATGGAGTTCAATTTTTGGGCCTCAAGAGTTCATCAAGCCGCCATGTTTCATTCTGGTATTGTTTTTTCAACTTTTTTAGTGATTCTCTCATCTGGGTTTCTTCATTTTGCTTTCATTTTAAGCTCTATTGGGTTTTCTAGTCTTGATTTTGCAAGCTAAGAGAAGATCTGGGGGAGATTGTGGCATTCTGAGTTCTGATTTTGCTTTTTTTGAGTTGGAATTGAGTTCTTGAGCTTATGAATTTCATGGCTTGTATGATGATGTTTTGAATAGGTAACCATATAATTCTGGATGATTCGGATGGAGAAGATGATTCAGGAGCTTACTTTTCATGCCCTTACTGTTATGTTGATATTGAATTTCCAGTACTCTGCAGCCATTTGCAAGAACAGCACTGCTTTGACTTCAGAAATGCAGTAATTACATGCTTTCATACCCCTATATTCTTTTCTTCATTCAATCATTACTTCTTCTGGCGTATGAGTAATTGCTTATGAACAGATAATTTTGTGTTTGCTCTATGTATAACCTCGCCTAAACTCATTACTAGCAGATATTGTCATCTCTGGGATTTCCTTCACGGTTTTAAAACGCGTCGGCTAGAGAGAGGTTTCCACATCTTTAATCGGTTGGAAAGGAGAACGAAGGATTCTTATAATGGTGTGAAAATCTCTCCAAATGCATTTTAAAATCTTGTGGGAAATCCCGGAAGGAAAAGTCCAAAAAGGACAATACTTGCCAAATGATATCAGAGCCAGACATTTGGACCGTGTGTCAGCGTGACGCGTTTTAAAACCTTGAAGGGAAAGTCCAAAAAGAACAATATTTGCTAATAGTGGACTTGGGCTGTTACAAATGGTATCGAGCCAAATATTAACGTTGGGTCTCCAAGGGAGGTGTTGTGAGATCCCACATCGATTGGAGAGGAGAACGAAACATTCCTAAGAAGAGTGTGGAAACCTCGAGCGGAAGCTTAAAGAGGACAATATCTATTAGTGGTGGGCTTAGACGGTTACGTTAGGCATAGGCATAATGTACTTTGAATGAATATAAAATTTTTTGACATTCATGAGAATCTCTAAAGCTAAAGCAAGAATGATGTAAAGTGGAAGTTAGATTCATTAAGGGGCTACTTTGACATTGGTTTCTCTCAGGTTTGTCCCCTATGTGCAGCCAGTCTGGGGAAAGATGCACTTGGCCATTTTATAGCTCATCATTCAAGCTCCATAAAGGTACTATCTGCTGTTCAACTCATTGCTTCCATGGCTGTAACTGAGGATTTGCTTAGAACATAATATTACCATCTTAGCAGAGAAGGAGAAGACCAGAGAGATCTGTCTCTTCTGCATTTAGTTCCAAGAAGCTGACAAGAAAGAGCAGGGGGAGTAAAAATGGATCTGCACCTGATCCGCTTCTACCGTTTATCTGCAGAAGTCCTTTCTCAGACACTGAATCCATCGATCGAGACAACCGTTCTGTAAACGATGCCTTGGTCGCCACTGTTGTCGAAAGGTTAGTAGTTTCACTGGTAACCTTGTCTTCTGCTAAAAATTTAACCTGCAACTTTAATGGATAGGTTTACTGTGATCATTAACTTGGAGGGAAAAAGCCATTTTTCTGGTTGAAGTGTACTTTTTTCAATAGTGGTTTGTAAGGATCCAAGAAAAGTAAAGTAAAAGAAAAAGAAAGAGATTCCTGACAAATTTGATGGGACAATTTCCTTCTGATATGAACTTAAGCTAATATATTTGCCACATCTTATGAAACATAGTTTGGTTTCGAATTAAATCTTTTACACGATCAAAAGACTCTAAACTGGATCGATATTACAGTCTTCTTTAATGCATACCGTATCAATGTTTTGGCGATGTGTAGCTCAGCATATTAATGGGGTATTCTTTTCGATTTGCTTTTCCGGTTGGGCAGTAATAGGTCACAGTTGCTGGAAAGAAACAAGAACAGTGAAGAGTTGAATCAGAGAGCAGCTTTTGTACAACAATTGATCACATCAACCATTTTCTAGGTCTTTTCCCATCGCCTGTTGATATTCATCACTCACTAATCAGCTGCCGGGGAAGCTGTATCCATCTGCATAGTGTTCTTCCACTGGTGCTTCATTTTGATAGGAAATATTTCAGATATCAGTTAAGCCAGGACAAGTTTGTGTTCAACTGTCCGTTCGTACAATATGGTAAAAGCTGCTGTTTTACATATGCATATATATATATATATATAGATCTATCATAGTGAACTTGGTAGAAAACTCGATGTTCTTTTAACTATTAACTGTTTTCTAAGTTTAGATCTCATAAAGCCATGGAAATCCTAGCCCTTTAGCTAGTAAAGTAGCTGAGAAATTTTGGGTATGTATATATATCAATAAGGTAGACAAACAAGCTAAACTCGTTTACTTTTGAAACGTTCTTTTGTTTAAAGGACGACTGAATCCTAGAAAGAACTGTTATTGAGCATCACAACATTAGAGTAGCAAATCAAGTAATTTGGCAGTTCAAATATGGAGACTGGAAGAACCCACAAGCATGCTTATTCATCACACATTTATCAAGCTCAAACGAGCATCTAAAAGAATAAATAGTATCGATCAACTTATATCGACAAGGAAGTAGCAGCAGCCAAAAATGAATATCAAGCATAAGTGTATTGTCTATACAAAACTCTATCTGAAAGAATTTCAGCTATCTATTTCATGGTATAGTATATAATGACTATTAAAATTTAATGTGTTCAACAAAAATTTCAACATTTGTGTGTATCACCATCAGACCACATAACAAAACAATGTCACAGCTAAGAACATTGGCGACAGATCATTGTGCATTATGTGCACAAATGACTTGATGAGAGATGTCTGATACATACCAAGAGTGATGCTTGTGTCAATTAATGGCTTGAAAGTTCATTGTTTAGCTTCCCCATAACATGTTTCAGCATCATGCTTCATAACTGGATCAACTTGACTAGAAAATTCAGCTTCAAACTTCCAAAGATATGAAAAGGCTAATTTGAAGATTAGAAACTAAATATTCACTAAACAAGAATGTGTAAATTGGTTTACATTCGGAGAGAAAAGGAGGTACCATTATACTCAACACACCAATGCTTAAGCTTACATATCAGAATGCTTAAGCTTACATATCGCCAAAACTTTCTGATGGGTCTCAGGTGTAAGTTCAGCCAGAAGCTCTGAAATGGCTAATTTCTGTTTGGTTTTCAGTTCAACTAATTCTTCTTTTTGCTGTGTCAACAAAAGTTCAAGTTTTTCGGTCATTATCTCGATGCCAATTGATTCATCATAATCTGAGGGATGTGCCTCAGAGCTAGCATGAATATCTGTAGTTAATATACTCTCATCCTGCCCATCATTAGCACCATCTTCAGACAAAAGCTCATTTTCTAGTCCCATGATTATGGCTGCATGATCTATGTTATCCTCGTGCATGTGGCTACTAGAGGATTCAACATTCTGTTCTGAGGCAAAAGACAAGTTTGAAGGACCTGGCTTAACAGGAGAGCACCCGCCCATTCCCTTCGGCGAGTCGGACCAATACTTGCGACCTGAAGGCAGGACCTCTAATGCAAGGTTACCAGATTCTATAGATAAGGGAGAGGCAGCAGTTCTTGAATCAGATGGAGAGCTATCAGAAATGACAACTTCTGCTCCTACATTATCTACAGGATATTCAACTAATGTCCAATCTGGAATATACGACCGAATTTCAGTTTCGATCATTTCAGAAATCGTAGAGACATCTTGATCTGAAAGATCCAACTCCTCAACCATTTCACTAGCAACAGAAATTGATGTGTCGGCTTCAATATCAAATGGGAAATGGATATTGCGAAAATTACCTAAAATTATTAAAGAAGTTAATGAAATATTCAAAAAAAGCTACAAGAACCAGAAGAAACAACAAGAAATATGAATTTTACCCATGGAGTCTGCAATTCTTAGTTTGAGAAATATCTTGTTAACATCTTTTCTTTGACCATGCATGCTGAAGTCTACGCTAGTAGCAGGAGTATCATCTACGCTTCTATCAGTATCAATTTTTTCTCTTTTTTCTTCAATAATGGCCATGTCAATTGTCACGATTAAAGAAAATATGTTACAATTCCAAAATTTCTATCAAAGAGAAATATATTCTTGAACTTTACCTTTATGGTGTATTTTGGGATGTAGATGACGTGATATACTTTCATGATCTTCATCTGCTAGAAGAAATGGATCTCTTAAAAGATCTTTTGCAGGCAAGCGATCGGAGACATTTGCAATACATTTTTCTATAAATGCTCTAACTCCCCCATCGGTGACCTTTGCCAATGAAGCTGGTTTTATCCCCTGGGAACAAAAGGAAAATAATAATTCCTTAGAAGTTTTTTTAAGGAACCTTTAAAAGGGTGGTTCATACTCAAATTTAAAGCAAATAAATAAATAAAAAGAAATAAAGTAGAAACTTGAACGCATGACGTAAAAGTAAACGTCATAAACTATATAAGTTTTAACACATCATAAATGAAAAAAAATGTATCACGATAAACATAAGGTTTGATGTAATAGCCCAAGCCCACCGCTAGCAAATATTGTCATCTTTGGGGTTTTCCTTTTGGGATTCCCCTCAAAATTTGTAAAACGCGTCTGTTAGGGAGAGGTTTCCACACCCTTATAAAGAATGTTTCGTTCCCCTCTCTAACCGATGTGGGATTTCACAATCTAACCCCTTCGAGGCCCAACGTCCTCGCTGGCACACCGCCCGGTGTCTAGCTTTGATACCATTTGTAATAGTTCAAGCCCACCGCTAGGAGATATTGTCCTCTTTGGGCTTTCCCCTTAAGGTTTAGTGTCCGGCTCTGATACCATTTGTAATAGCTCAAGTCTATCGCTAGCAGATATTATCCTCTTTGGGATTTCCCTTTTGGGCTTCCCCTCAAGGTTGTTAAAACGCATTTGCTAGGAAGAGGTTTCTACGCCCTTATAAAAAATGCTTCGTTCTCATCTCCAACCAACGTGGGATCTCTCATTTGATAAAAAAAGAAAAAATCCGAGCTGAACAATGTACACGATGAAACTCAATCCTAGACTTTATATGACATGGTGTTCAAGGCCTAATAAGAACTATAATTCAGCTTTATGCATGTTGAAGTCAGCCCCAAAGACATAAGACTACTTAAATGCCACCAGAAAGAACAAATTCATTGGATACAAAAAGAAAAAAGGATTCAGAACCCTTACTGATGTGACCTTCTTATAGATTTGAGCAGCATTTGCACATTCAATATACGGATATTCAAAGGTTACAAGCTCAAGCAAACACATCCCAAAAGCATAAATATCCACAAGTTCATTGTATTCCTCCTCATACAACTCTGGAGCCATAAACTCTGGCGTCCCTGAAATCAATAAATCACAAAGATGTAAACATGTGCTCAACGTTCATATCGAAAACTATAATTCCTTGTTCAAGTTTCGAATCCTCACCAATGACACTGTGAGCCGAACGAGCTTGTTGAAGAATGGCAGCAAGTCCTAAGTCACCAATTTTCACCTCACCTTGGTTGCCATTGACAAAGATATTGTCACATTTCAAATCTCTATGAATAACCGGAGGGTCATGACTATGAAGATACAAAAGGCCCTCTAATATCTGCCTAGACCACTTTTTCAGTGCTCTCAAATCAACATGCTTGTGTTTCTTTCTATATCTACATGCATTCAAAACATATGTTTAAGTATAGTTTTTAAACAAAAACAGAACTAAAGAGGCCAGCCAAGGCACAAGAAGACTCACTGTCGAAGTGTCCCTGAAGTGAATATCTCAGTAATGAAGTTGATGTTTTCATTCTTCGTATCAACCCATGAATTGTAAAATTTGATTATGTTCTTGTGTTTCAATGTCTTGAGCAAATGAACTTCTGAATAAAGTCGCTCCAAATCTTCAGAATTCCGTAATAGATCTGTTACTTTAACCTGATTCCAAGCTACTTCAATTCCTTCCAATTCATCAAAAGCCCGATATCTAAATAACATATGGATCAAGAACACAAAATTCTCCACAAAATTTCATCCCAAACGCAGGCAGATGCACAAGTTTTAGAATCATTATAGAATAGAATCACTACAAGTAACATCAAAACAAAGAAGGATACACTTTCTTGAATGCCCCTTTCCCTAAAATTTCCTTATACTGCAAAACAACGAAAGATTACGAGAAATAGGCCAACATTAAAAAAGTGTAAGGAATAAACCCATCCCGATGAATATTCTAAGAATCTGTGATATCAATGGGCATATGATGATTTACATGAAAAAGTTCATCGAAGTACAAGTTTAAGAAATTAGAGTACGAAGAAAATGTGTTAACTAGAACGAAAAATCAGCGAAATCAGAGAAGCTTGAAGAAGTATTTACCCGTCCATATCGACCTGTAGGATCAATCTCCACGAACTCAGGATCAGATTCATCTGGGTCTTGATCCAAAGACAAATCCTGAGACATTCTCGTCTCTGGATCAATCACTCAAATAATAATATCCAAATTTCTTCACCACTGGAGAAACGGATTCTTCAAAAAATTCAATCCAACTCAACTTCAACCAATCCCAAAAGAATATCCAATGTGGATTTGAACAAAAACCCACAAAGTAAGAACAATATTCCAGATTCGAATAAAACCCAAGAACAAAAATTAAAATTAAAATTAAAAAACAGGGGAGAAATTTTACAGGGAACAACAACGAACAGAGCAAAAAAGAAAGTTTCGTCAAAGAGGAGGCGCTTATTTGGGTTGAGGCCAGGGATCAACGGTGACCGTGACACTAGCCTATTCTATTTCAATTTTTTTTTTTTATTTTTTTATTTCTTTTTCAATTCTTCATTTAAAAAAAAAAATACAATTATAATAATCTTCTAAAATATCGAAAATCAATGGCTTGATCTGATTTTTTTTTTTTAAATAATTGATTTCTTTAATAAAAATAACTCCGAACCCTAATATTTTTATTAATTTAGCTAAAATAATTTAATTATAATTATAGAAAATTATAAAGTCAATTTATCAAATTTCACCCAAATTGGATCTAAGACTTCTTAAAATATTAAAATTTCTAATATCTATTTAATTTTTTTTAATTGATTCATAATCTAGTGAAAATATTATATTATTTTATTTTAAATATTAAAAGATTCTATTTCTATAATTGGTAAATAGAAAATATAATTATATTTCAAATAAATAATAAAGAAACTTTAAAAAAATAAATATATTCATATAAAAATAGTCTTTCAACCACCCCACTTTCATAAATAATAAAGAAGTAACACAATCGCACCTGAGCAGACTTGCGATTATGTGATTATGTGACTGAGTTAAGCCTATTCGTTCTTGCGTCACCTATGGCCAAGTGACGTATGCTCGAGCCTCTGACACCGATTTAAGAAGAAAATTTTAGAAAACGGGAGCGGGAGCAGAGAGATTTCGGAAGAGTTATGAAAATAAGATTTGAGAAATTGGAAATGGTGGTGGAAATGTAAGCAAAAATGCAACAACAACGGCTTACTGCATATAACTATCGGTCGGGTAAGAAGAAGTTGACAACTGCTATATCTCCCTAGTACATGTTGGGGGCATTTTTGCCCTTGTAGGTGTAGACACGATTTTGGTGAACGGTTATACACCCTCATACTATCTAGGATGAAAGCACGTAAAAGAGGTTTGGAACGGGCATGCAACTATGGACAACATGTCCTGGACAAGCAAGACCGAGATATCTATCATGCGCCCATTAACAACCCGCTTTGGACATGCATGACCATGACACCGAGCACCTCCTACTCATACATACATCGAGTATATCGTGCCATTCCACCGAACCCATTGACATTTTTAGTCAAATCTTACCATTTAGTTTGATTTTCATTATTTATTTGAAAAATTAGTTTAATAAAATACAAATGGTTTAAGTTGTTTATTTAGTTTTGAAAATTCTAAAAAAAGACATTTAAGTTTAAAAATAAATTTAAATAATTTATAATTTCAAATTGATTATTAGTTAACTAATATAACAATTATTCTTGATTTGACAAAATTATATTAATTTTATATAATTTTTTTTTTTTCTATATGAATTTGGTGAGTTACATTTTGAAAAAGTAAGAAATAAAAATATTTTTATATTATATGTTTTTATTTAATTATAGATAATTATATATCATGCATATGGCTAGGAATTCAAATAAAGGATATCAATATCCAAAATTTGCAAACTAAATTTTAAATAAAAAATATCGAAAAACATTTTTTTTTTTTTTTTTT
>NW_019272031.1:4046104-4063747 GCF_002738345.1 Cucurbita maxima | reverse complement strand
TTTTTTTTTTTTTTTTTTTTGTTATCAAAATTTTCTTTTAAAAATATTTTAACAAATCAGATAAATGGTGAGTTAAGTCAATTCATCCTTGAAGGTCTTATACTTCTGAACCGATTCAAGAAAGAAAGTTTTAGAATATGGGGTTTGAAAGATTTCGAGCCTCTGGCATTTGGTCCGACCTAAAGATTTCGAAAGAGAGTTTAAAAGAGGAAATTATAAATTTAAATTATTCCATTAGAATTAAATTTTTTTTATTGAATGAAAAAAAAAATCAAATTCTAAACTTTTAATAATAAAAGATTTCATTTAGATATTATTCTCATTTCTTTATCTAAAAATTATAAAATTTCTCAAAACATATTATAAATTAATTTTTCTTAATGAGCAAAAATAAAAAATAAAAATCAATATCAATAACACAATTTTTTTATTTTTTATTTTTATAAATTGAAATATTAAAATCACATTATAAAACAAATACACTCTCTCGAAAGCTCTTCATCTTCTTGCTTTTGTCCCCCATTATTCAATTCAAATCAAGATGCAGCTTATCTGTAAAACAAATAAAATAATTCAAATTAATTAATATAAGGAGAAAATAATAATAATAATAATAATAATAAACAAAATATTATTGGAAGAGAGGGAGTACCGGCAACGTCCTTGTCACCGCAATCTTCGTCGCATTTAACCTCGCAGAAGCTTTGGCCGCTGCCATTGTCGATGCACTCCTTCTCGCAATTTCTGTAGCAAGACCTGAATTTCGCGTCAAATTTGGCCTCCGCCACCTCGACGATATCAGCATCGGTGGCGGTGGAGGTGGCGGCGGCGGAGAGTTGCAGAGCGGCGACGACGAGAGTGCACATCAAAAGCATTGCGATCATCTTGTTCGCCATTTTTCTGGTCTTACGTTTGGTGATGCTTTAAAATCTTGTGTGAGATTTTGAGGCTTCACCGGCGTTTGATTTTGCGAGGGGATGAATGTTTGAGAAGAGGAGAGCCCCTTTTTGTAGGGTTCTTAACAAGCTTAATTTTAGATTAATAACTAAATTCCTACAAATTTGTATTAAATAATAACAAGATTACCAAAAAAATAGATTCTTACACACGTGTATTAATAATAAACTTATAAATCTAAAATTATCATATTCATATGACAAAAGCAACTTTATTACATTATTTAATTTCTTAATTATAAATATTTAGTCAAACTTGTATTTCAAAAATAGAATGGAGTAAATTATATTAAATAGGATATAATTTTAAAAATATATATATGAAATAATTATTACAATAAAATATTTAATTAGTTTTAAAACCCCTTTCATTGCCTCCTTTTTTGGCGGGAAAAAGAAGAAAAGAGTTTTCATAGGCAATAAATTAAATCCCCTCCCTAAACCGGTGTCATTTCCCACCTCAAATCTTTTCCCGAACTCTTGAACAAACGACCCCTAGAAAGAAAGAAGTTTATGGTTAACCCTAGACGGACTCGGTATGCCAAACTGCCAATAATAATGCAGTTCACAGCCTAATCCTACACTTGACTGTATGAGCAAGAACTCGGAATCATGCATATTCTCGTCAAATTAGAAGAACGACAATAGAGAACAATATGAGGAAAAATTAGAAGGAAATGAAAACTTTGCGGTTAACCCCAAATAGACTCGGTATACTGAACTGCCAATCAATAATGCAGTTCACAGCCTGATCCTACACTCGACCGTATGAGCAAGAACTCGGAATCATGCATATTCTTGTCGAATTAGAACGACAATAGAGAACAATATGAGAAAAAATTAGAAGGAAATAAAAACTTTGTGGTTAACCCCAAATGGACTCGGTATACCGAACTGCCAATCAATAATGCAGTTCACAGCCTGATCCTACACTCGACCGTATGAGCAAGAACTCGGAATCATGCATATTCTAGAACGACAATAGAGAACAATATGAGGAAGGATTACAAGGAAATGAAAACTTTGTGATTGATAAGTAATTGATCCTTCATTCAAAAAGATGATAATGTTGATAGATGGAATGTATAACATCAGGCACACACATTGCAAACAGCCTAATAATATCAGAGCAGTAAGTCGCATCTTTCCTAGCATAAAAACAAAGAATTTTTCTTCTAAAGGCAATCAATGTTGACTTCTTTTTTTTATTTCAGCCAAAGCTGAGGGCTGCACTACTAGATTCTCAGCCCGGTTCTCCCTCCATGCTTAAGACAGGATAAGATAATATCATGAAAACTCGCGAGATTTCTTGCCAAAAATGATTACACACCTCTGATCCCATTGGATAGAAAGGTTGCTAATGCCTCTTAAGCGCGTTCATTTTGTCCCTAAGATAGTAAAGCTTGGCCCTCCGCACTTTCTTCTTGTCCAACACCGTAATCTCTTTTATGTTTGGTGAGTATCTGTCATGCATCAACCACTAGTTTAGTCATACGCAAAGACCCATCAGAAAAACACAGGAATTGAACTTGTCAGAAGTTAGAGAGTAGCGGGAAAAAAATATTCGAGTAATCGAGATATTACAAAGCTAAGAGTTCGATTTAGTTTTAGTGACCAAGAACATCTAAAAAGATGAAGACTACACATATGTATGCACATCTTAATCACCAACTACCACGAGAAGACTAGCAGGGAGAAACTATTCGAGCAATCGAGATTTCACAAAACTAAGAGTTCGATTTAGTTTTAATGACCAAGAACACATCTAAAAAGATGAACGCTACACATATGTATGTACATCTTAATCACCAACTACCACGAGAAGACTGGCGGGGAGAAACTATTCGAGTAATTGAGATTTCACAAAACTAAGAGTTCGATTTAGTTCTAGTGACCAAGAACATCTAAAAAGATGAAGACTACACATATGTCTGTACATCTTAATCACCGACTACCACGAGAAGTGCGTTTCTCTTCCTATGTTATCGAAATAGAATATTGTACATCATGTACTAATTCATTTGTATCAGAATTGTATTAGTTTCTCTCTAAATTAAAGACAATTCATAGAGGCATATGCGTGAAAGAATGGCATGAACAAAAAATAAGCATAGAACATGCTTCCTAAACACAAAGATGAGCAGGGGAAAACATGGAATTGAGTAGGTAACTTAGCAGAAAATAAAATATAATTAAAAATCCGCATTACTTACAAAGGGAAAAGAGACTCAATCCCAACACCAGCAACTACCCTCCTTAATCTAAAAGTTGTGTTTAGACCAGCGTTCCGTCTGGCAATTACAATGCCTTTCAACGTTGAGACACGTCGCTTGTTCTCAGGTACTTCCTGCTCACATATGATAGGGAAAGCCAGAAAAGTGCTCAATTACCTCATCTACAACTAGTTTTAAGAATAGTAACATTATGTACGACCAGTAAAAACACGTTAGACTAAAATGAACTCTACCACTTTGAGCTGCACAATATAGCCTGGTTTTATATCTGGAATTTCTCTCTTTGCTTTTACCTCCTCAATAGCTTCCTTGTCTAAAATCTGCGGGGAAAAGAAACAATATGTTGAAATCAAACGGATGGGACGATGAAATAAAATTACTTATTTTCCAAAATGCTCAGAAATGTAAATACCTGCATTATGTGTTTTGAGGTTTTATCAAGCCTCTTAAATTTGATGCGAGGAGTTATATCACTATCAATTGCAGGAGATCCTTGTGGAGCTGATTCCATCGAACTTGTTGTCGCAATGCCCCTGCTAGAAAAAGGAGCTGCAATTTCTGCCAACTGAAATAAATGTTTCCTTGGACTTTGGAATGCTGGACAAGCTGAAGATACACGCTTTCCCGAAGGCAAAAATTCCATTTGAGAGCCCATATCTTTCTGCTAAATAATTGAACAAAATGTTACGAAGTGATATATTTCAAAACAGACTCTTAAATAAATAGATATTGCTTCCAATGAGTACCATAATCCAACAGATATACATAAGATTCTGGAAAAAAAAATCTCACGAAGGTAGTCGATAACTTCTCTGTTTTTCCTATTCATTTTTGTAAATAAAAAACGAGTAATATTGAGAGAAAAGAGGTTCAAAAGAGGAAGATGAGAAATTCCAGAAAGATAACAAGGAAATTCCAGAAAGGCTATCCAATTGGCAAGGATCATAGAAGCTAAGAAACACAATCACAGTGTTTCCTTGAAAAAAATACAACAGCATGACACAAGCTAATTGTTCATCAGACATAGTAATTACACAATGAGTAACTGATTTTCTATACTTTATTTGTTGTGAAGGAAAATAGAATGCATAATAACTAAAAGCCTAAGACAATAGTTGTATCAATTAAGTCATATTAAACTCAGGAGCCAATCCCAGCTGGAGTACTCATACTCTAAAACCTTTTAGCAATGAGACATTTAGCAGAAATCACTTGTGATCGGTATTAGAGACACTTGCAGAACATACACAATTGATATGATATTATACATATTACGTTCATCCCGACCGCCAATCAAAGACCGATATCAAACGATTTACTTGTGTATCATTGCTTATGAACTTAAACATGAATCATAAACGAATTCGAAAAAGCTTGTAATTAGAACTAGCTTAAACGTCGCTAATCACATAAAAAAACTAAAGCACCTTTACTGGATAGAAACTCTAAGAATAACGCAAGAACAAATCATACAACTAGACGACCATAATGTCCAACATAGTTAAAAATAAACATAAATACATACAAAGGCTTCCGGATATTGATTCCCCAACTTCGAGAAAGACCTGAAGAGGGAACCATTCAAAGACCCATATGGATTCGCAAAAAGACGAAGGCTGGTAAGACTATTTTCCATCGACATTGACGCCGAGCAGCAACTGCTAGCATCCCCATTTAGAGGGTAACCTCTAATCGGCTTAAAATGAGCGTAGGAACTTTGCCTTCGTACCAATTGATTAATTCTGGGAAAATTTTGCATTCTCACGGTGGATTTCGAGCTGCATAACCCACATAAAACTCATGAGCTAGAAAACAATCTTGATAGAATTGTTACAAAAGAATCGAGTGAGAAGGAATATGGTAGTGAAGCAGCGTGTAAGAAATGTAGCTTAAATTCATATTGCACTGATCAAAATCGCTGGAAATGCCGGAGCTGATTCCAAATCGACCGGAAAAGAAGATCCCACTCACCGATCGTACTCGGGGAGAGCTACTGAATCTCTAGCTGAGAGGAGATCTTGGAGCCTAAAGCCCTAAATCAGGAAACGCAGAGGTTTTTGGTCGAGCAGACGCTCTTGCAATGGAGATGGACCTTGAGTTTCCCGCTTTGCACAATGGGCCCAATTAGTGGGCTTTCTGCACAACCGTCGCCTCTTCCATTATTGGGCTTTGAATTTCTTTAAAAATAAAAAAAGAGTTAAATTGCGCCTCTTAGGTCTCTAAGCTTAAAAAATATGTTTAATAATTAATATATATTTAAATTAAAATATTTTTAATAGCGCGGGAATAAGACCACGTGAGATCCTACATCGAGTGGATTGTGAAGTCTCCATCGATTGGAGAGGGGAACGAAGCATTCATTATAAGGGTGCAAAAACCTCTCTCGTGAGGTTGACGGTGTAACAAGTCAAAACGGACAATATTTGATAGCAGTGAACTTTGGGCAACTACAAATGATATGCTAGCGAAGACACTGGGTGGTGTGCCAGCGAGACGTTGGGCTCCCAAGGAGTGGATAGTAAGAATTCACATCAGTTGGAAAGGGAAACGATATATTTCTTATAAGAGCGTAGAAACCTTACTTGCAGACGAGAAGGCCAAAACAAACGATATTTGCTAGTATGGGGAGTAGTGGACTTCGGCTATTACACCCCACTTTAAGCTATTCTAGTCTCTAGTCATTGTTCTTCCACGGACTAAATGATAGAAGGCACGGAAGAGATAAATTAATCATAGTCATTTTGGGCAAAACTCTTATCTCGGCATTAAGAGGATAGCCCGCTAAAGTCTTGTGATAGAGACCTCAGTTAGAATGAAAATTTAGAAATTTATTCGACACGATCAAACCATACTCTTAGATTAGCAACGAACACGTGAATTTCCAATGTAATACGAGTGGTACATTCTATTTGATATCAATTATACAAACTTTTTACAGAAGCACCATTTGTAATACTAATCACAGACTACAAACACCGCAACATAAATGAATCTTCTGTTCAAAAGTATCATCAAAAAGACTCAAAGCTACTGTTTTACTTTACTACAATACCTAATGCACTACAAAGAAAAGTAACAGGCAAAACTCAGATCAACATCAACAGCTCAAGCAAGAACGCATCTCATTTCGACCCAAAACCGAACCAATATGATTCATAAACAAAGACCGAGATCTCTGAACTCAGCTAAAACTCGGTCGAACCGAGCCAATCTTATCTCATTTCGACCCAAAACCGAACCATTTTGCCAGGAAGTTTTTATTCTTTCCACGAGATATGTTGGGTGTTTCTCTAGCCGGTGTTTGAATAGGTAACAAACTAGGTTTAGCTGCAAGAGAAACATTAGACAGTTACCATGTTAATAGAATCTCTCATTAATCTAGTTTATGCTGTCAAACATACCGGATTTCGGCGAAGCCCTGCAAGTTTTGGCAGTTCCAAAATCATTAGGTTTCTTTTGTTGGTTAATTGTGTCATCATGGGGTGAGATGGATGTTCGATTCCTCTCCATAATACGCTCTACATGCCTCGCGTCATCGTTGCTACCTATAGAAAGGTTACGAAGTCATACATCAACATGAAAAGTTGATACAATATGTTGATGCAACTGAGAGACCATGAAAGAATAGGAAGCTGACCGTCATCAGGAGGCTTTCCATAACTTTGCTGCAAGGCATCCAAAAATGGACGCTCCTTTTGAACTCGCATCACTAAATATGAAACAAAACCAGGGGAAAAAATGGTGGCAAGATTGATATTTCTTAACAGAGAGTGGGCTGGTAAACGCATAAAGAGAGAGTAAAACTAGATCGATGAAGCGTACACTGATCATAAAGTCCGTTCCTACAATTTGGTGCCGAGCCAACCGATAGCAACTGAACAGCCTCGGCATCTCTCGTCATCGATGATTGAGCCGATCCATCAAGATTTTTTGTGTCCAACAGAATTCCTGCGAGCTGGAAGTCATGAGATGAACGTCAGAATTGCTTCAAACTGTGGACAAATAAGAACAAATGTTCTGTATAGTTAAAGTTACCAAGAGATTCTTCAACAAAGGAGTTTGAAGCAAATGATAGGCATCCTCACAATAGTTATCAGTAAGAATGGTGCACTGAGATCCAACCTAAGAGATAAACGGTAAAGAATGCACCCCGAAACATGACAACTTCGAATGGCTTCTCAAAAGATAATTTACAAGTGAAATTCATTGTGCACTCACCCCATCACTCATCTTAAGGACATCGTGCCCTACGACGAGGACGCTAGTTCGACCAGCCATCATCAGACTTTCTAAGTCCACCTGAACCACATAACAATAACTAAAATCAGTACTCTACACATTGTCAAAGGTTATCGTAATGGCTCAAGCCCACCGCTATCGATGTGGGATCTCACAGAGAATGAAACATTTTTTACAATGGTGTGGAAACCTCTCCCTAGAGGACGTATTTTAAAAACCTTGAGGGAAAGCTCGAAAGAAAAAGCCCAAAAGAGGACAATATCTACTAATAGTGAGCTTAAGCTGTTACAAATAGTATCAAAGTCAAACACCGAGCGATGTGCCAGAGAGGAGACTGAGCCTCGAAGGGGGTACACACGAGGTAGTGTGCCAACATGGACGCTGGGTCTCAAAGGGAGTGGATTGTGAGATCCCACATTGGTTGGAGAGAGGAACAAAACATTCTTTATAAGGGTGTGAGAACCTCTCCCTAGCAGATACGTTTTAAAAACCTTGAGGGGAAACCCGAAAGGGAAAGCCCAAAGATGACAATATCTACTAGCGGTGGGCTTGGAGGTACATTTGTATCATATCAATCATTGTACTCTAGATTTAATAACCTTGCTCTAGTACAATGAAGTTGATGCATTACATGGTATCCACGCTACATCTTATTTAACATGATTAACAGAAACTACTTAACGCATGAGATTCTTATAGGTCATAGTTACCATTTCATCTTATTGATAGGTCGGTTTCGAAAACAATCTATCAAGCATGGCACCAAATTACCTCATCAGTGAAAAGAATCGAGGAAGCATCGAGTCCAAGGTGATAAAAGAGCCAAGCAACCTGCCGTTGGTTCCACATATTTCCCCTCTGCATATTCATCACAGGCACCACAAGACACACTCGGCCGCTCTCTGCATTACTCTGCCTCATTTTGTTCTCTAGTAGCCAGGCATAGCACACTGCCGCTACCATTGAACTAGTGCCTGCATTCCAAAATTGTCAAAAGCTTTTTCAATACAGAAACAAGCAAGTAACCCCATCTCTACAATTACAAGCTTCAACATCATTCTATAAAATTAGGGCACAAAACACTCGCATTATCTTCATTCTCAACAAAACTACCATCAATTCATCAAAAAAGATGCACAAATCAACATTTTAAGACTACACTCAACTGTTTGAAGTTCCGGATAGAATGATTTTAACTTCAACATTAAGCTGCCCATCCGAGATTTGCTGAATTTTGCTACGCTGCTCTTTAAGGAACCCATTAAGGCCAAACTCCAGATCTTCAGAATCGTCCCTCGAGAACCCATTTAGATTGGATTTAGGTCTAATCGATTGAATCGAACAGGCCGGCGACGAGACCGTTCTTCTCGGCGGCGGATTCGTTAGGGTCTTCGGGGGAGAAAGAAGGGCATCCGGCGGAGGAATTGGGAGGCGAGAAGGGGGAAGATCGGTGTGGAACCGAGATTTGCGAGTAGTGGGAGGAGGATCGGAGATTGGGGGATTGGAGGGTTTGAGGACGTTGGATATCCATTTCTGAACGGCGGAAGAAGGATTTTTCGGCTCCTCCACGGCGGCGGAGGAGATTGAGAAGGATTCTGATTTGTTGCGGCTATGGCGAACAACTTTAGAGAGGATCTCACCGCTGAAATTGTCCACAGCTCTGTGCCTGTCGTCGCCATTGACAAACAGAATCGATGCAGTTAGCGGTTAAGCTTTTATATGTTTTGTCCCGACTCCTTCGGCGAATAAATTCGTAGCCAAAAATATTTTTTAAAATTTAATGAAATTATTTATAAAAATTTTAAAAAAGTATATCAATAAACTCGCAAAAATCATTAATTAATAAAAAATTAAAAAAAATTATTATAATTGGAGGAACCAAAATTAACTTTTTCCATATATCTAAACCTAAAATATATTTATATTTAATATATACATTTTAATTTATTATAATATATATGCTCGATATTGAGTTGGTAATTTATTTTAATATATACATTTCAACTTTAATGTAACAATTTAAGAATTAAATTGGAATTTAATATATATATACAGTGGTACAAAAATAAAAATTTATTAATTTAAATGATTTTTACCACTCATTATCTTTATTTTTATTATTTAAAAATACAATTTGTGAAATATAACACCCAAATAATTACTAATACTTCCATAAATAGAAACAAAACATTACAAAATTTATTTTTTATTTAATATAAAATAATTTTTTTTATCTAAACCCTAAACCCTAGATAGGTTTTAAAAATTTATCCATATCATTTTTTTCAAAAAAAAATATAATTTATCCATTTTTATATCAATAAAATCAATTTTATTATATTTAAATTTTCATTTTTTTTAATTTATAGGAATGAAAATAATATAATAAGGTATCAATTAAGATTTTTTTGGTAGGGAATTATATATTCAATATAAAAATAAAAATACCTCTAAATTCTATATTTTATCTTTAAAATATCCATCCATTTTCAAAATTTATTATTATTTTTATTAAAAGTATTTTTTATTTTTCTATTAGTTTTTAAAAATATTAATTAAATTTTTTTAAATTTTAAGGTATTTTTTAAAGTTTAAGAGTATTTTTAAATAGTTTTAAAAAGTTAAAATATATATATATATATATATATATATATATATATATATATATATATATATATATATATATATATATATATATATATATATATATATATATATATATATATATATATATATATATATATATATATATATATATATATATATATATATATATATATATATATATATATATATATATATATATATATATATATATATATATATATATATATATATATATATATATATATATATATATATATATATATATATATATATATATATATATATATATATATATATATATATATATATATATATATATATATATATATATATATATATATATATATATATATATATATATATATATATATATATATATATATATATATATATATATATATATATATATATATATATATATATATATATATATATATATATATATATATATATATATATATATATATATATATATATATATATATATATATATATATATATATATATATATATATATATATATATATATATATATATATATATATATATATATATATATATATATATATATATATATATATATATATATATATATATATATATATATATATATATATATATATATATATATATATATATATATATATATATATATATATATATATATTTAAAACATTTTAAAATTTTAGATTATTTTTTATACTTTAAATTCGAAACTATATTTGTGAACATCTTTTTTAATTTTATTTAAATTCAAAATATATATATTTTTTATTAATTTAGCTAAAATAAAAATTTTAAACGTCCCTGGTTCGGTGTGAAATACCTTCTAGCGGACCTTGAGAGTGGATCTCTCCGATCATTGATCAAAGCTGACGATCTGCCGTTGGCCGCCGCAAACCTCGGCGATCCGACGAACCGAGCCGGCGAATTAGGCCGCGAAGGAGAAGAAGCCACCAACCGGCGCGCCTCATCTAGCCACTCCTCCGTCAATAGGCTATTTCTACTTTTATTACTCCGATCAAACGATTCTTCTTCTTCTTCTTCTTCTTCTTCTTCCTCTTCTTCTTCTTCATTTTCATCACCAGTCAAATTATAGGCCTTCTTATCCTTTTTCACGCTTCCGAAGAACATATCGTTCATAAAATCAGTCAAATCTGGCGCCTGCTGCAGAGCCTTGGGCCGAGAATTTGCCAGTCTCTTTTGCACGATTATGTGCCCTAATTTCGCCATTTCTCTGGTATTCTCCCTGCTAATCCTCAATTCCATTCCTCTGAAACCTTAATTATTTCTAGTTGGAATTTGAATTTTGGGGTTTGAGCGATCGTATTTCGTTGAGCAGATTAAATTTGTACTCGAAGAACAGATTTGTTAATTCGAACATAGGATTTATCATTTTTTTGGGATTTTTCGCGCATAGATTATGGCCGGCGGTTTCGATCTGTCTTTTCTAATGAAGAAATTTGGAACTTTGTCGATGCGAGAGCTTCGTCTTTAATATTATCCTATTAGTTTTTTAAACTAATAAAATTATAATTATAATTATAATTTTATTAAACATAAATTTTAAATAAATAATTGTTTTTTTCTTATAAACTTAAAATATATATATATATTAAACTTGTAATTTATTTACTTATTTTATTAATTAAGCTTGGGAGATTTTATTAAGAATAAATTATTAAATAATTATTACCAGCTGTAATTTTCAAATTCATTTTAGGAAAATGTTGAGTTCAAATTAATTTATCAACTTTTTTATTATGAATTTTAATTAATTAACTTTTTTATTATGAATTTTAATTATTAAAATGTATTATTTAAAAAAAAATAAAGTAAGTTAAGAGTACTTGATACCGCCATCTTCAATGCATTACGAGACAAATTCTATTATATATAGAAATTTTTCATCATTTAACGGTTCATTTTTATCTAATATTTTAATCTCAATTGCGGTCAAATTTTCTGTCGAGTCGTTAAGATAGGTAAGTTGTCCTCTTCCTCTCGTGACACGTTAAGAGTTGCCTCTTATTAACGTGTTGAGAGTGCCTCTCTTTTACATCAAAGTATAACAAAGCGTTTAGGATTTTCGATAATCTTTTAATTTTTAATTTTAGAAAATTAAGTTTACAAAATCTAATCTATATTTTTTTATCAATGTTTTAAAACTTTAAGCGAAGGAATATAATTGGAGGTTTTGAAGAGTAAAATCAAAACAGAAATTATAATAATAATAATAATAAAACCAAATTCATATTGTATAGGAAACCACAAAAATAAATATAAATATAATAGAAATTAGGTGGGAAATAAAATTTATAAAAAAAATACACATAAACTTAATTATTTATTTTAAAAAATACTTATTTTACCTTCATTTTCTATAAATATTTCAAACAAAATTTTGAAATTAATAAATAAATAAAAAATTAACATGACCGACCTAAAATGATGTGATGTGATAATACTATGATATTCGTATAAATTAAATATGAAAGAACCATATTTAACTTTTCGTCCAACATTTTAAAATATTTTTTATTTTTATAATAATTTCAAAATATTTATAAATAATAACAATCCATAAGAATTTTGTAGTTAAATTTTGTTCATGAACTCAAATTCAAAAATCAAGGTTAAAATAGTTGGAGAAAATAGAATATTATATTATTTAATTAATTTATGTTAGAGAATAATTAAATACAAAGTAAATTAGATTTTTTTTTTTAAATTCAATGTATGCGTGTTGGTTTTATTCTCTTAATTTTAGCTATCTAATTTAAAACATTATATTAATTTATAATAAATTATTTGCATATATATATAAAGACAACTATATATACTTATAAATAGTCAATGCGTTGACTTTTGATAAGGACTAATTTGTAAATATTAATATTCCTACTACAATTTCGTGATAGATAAATGTATCTCTCCATATCATTTTTCAATAAATTTATCAAAATTTATCTTTTTGATTCCATGTATTTTTACGAAATTACGTTTAAAGACTTTTTTTTAGTTCATACAACTTTTTTATTAATCATTTAAAATTTATTTACGGCCATTATATTGATATTTATAATTTTTTTTAGACGTAAATAAAATCATTAAAAAAAAAATAGAACGCTAAACTGTAAATTTATCAAATTATAAGGACGAAATACTAATTTTTAAAATTGTAAAGAGTAAATTTTAATTTTCATTAAATGATTTGTATGGGTGTGAAAAGAAATGATGTGAAACCGATTGAAGCTTACTTATGCATTGACTTTGAACGAGGACTAATATACAAATATTTATACAGCTATATATTATGCATCGTGTCTCTATTATAAAATATATATCTCTCAATATCTCAAGAAATTATCTACTTTACATTTATTCCACGTAATTTTATCCTTCGACTCTCGAAAAAAACCGTATTTGTACTATGATCTTATCAATTACTTTTAAACTAAATTTGATGATCTGAAAAACTTGATCCAACCAACTCAATCCGTACGATTTAGGTTGAATTGAGTTCAAATAAATAATTTTTTTTTATGGATTTATTGTTAATTTTAAAAAATACATTTTCGATCCTAATACAATTACATATAATTATATTTATTTGATCTGATTTTGTAATTATTTTTTTATTATTATTCTCAAACCAATTTTAAAAATAATTTGTAATTAATTTTGATTAATTATTTTAAAAAAATAATAAATAAATATTTTACAAAATAGCAGTTTTTTTTATGTAAAAACAAATTAAGACGCTGATTCAACTCAATTCACGAACACCCATAATTATAATCTAAATATTATAAAATTATGGACACAAAATAGCAGTTTATTTTTTTTATGTAAAAACAAATTAAGACGCTGATTCAACTCAATTCACGAACACCCATAATTATAATCTAAATATTATAAAATTATGGACTCGATAAAGATATTTATTGATAATATATTAACGTTAAAAAAGATCGTTCGAGACCTAAATATGTTTTCGTTAAAGTTTAATTATGAAATTTACAAAATTATTAAATTTGATATGTCGGTATATGTATATCGACATCACCATCGATATTTTCATCTTTGTCTCAAATAACATTAAATTAATTAATTTTTAGCTATGTCACTAACCTATAATTTTTAAACCATAAAATAGATTAGGAACTCGCACACAATCTGGTGGAGGAGTATGGTTGACCCGGCCATGAGGCATATGAAAATTATATAATAAATGCGTGACGCTACAAAAATAGAGACCATCTTAATATCGTTGTCCTTTGCCTTTTCACAAAGCTCAACTAACCCTACCGTACCTCGAAAGAGAAATATGAATATTTTTTTTGTTGGCAATATTTTTTAATATTAAAAAATTATGAAGAAATTATAAATTTAGCTCATATAATTTTTAAAATTAGAATTTGGTTTTTATAATTTGCCATCACTAATGGATTGAATTTGTGACAGTAATTAGCTATTTAGGTGGTTTGTGACCGTTATAGATACTAAATTTTGACTTTTATTGAATTACAGTCCATAGCATAGTTTTTTTGACGGCAATAAAGTTACATAATTTCTATCTTTGCCATGGTATCATGTTCATACGATTGTATTGAACCCTTTCTATTCATATAATACATACAACTCTAGTTTCTAGTTGGACAGGTTCAATGGCTCTATACAAATTAGTCATTCCCCTGAGTCGTAGGTGCTCATTCTCTTTTGATTTGAATGGGCCCAGTCTACCGAGGCGAGGTACATATGGCCGGCCCTTCAGGTGTCTCGATGATACAAACAAAGAAAAGACAAATTCCAATCCCCTATCACAACAAGCCAATCCGAGGAAATAGAATCGAATAATCTACCTTTTGCCTTCCAGTTGATTACGCCCGACAATCAAGCTACACTGCCTTCTAACAAACAGCCATTTTTGATCCCTCTGATCCTGTTCTTGATTAAATGTGGAGACAAGGTATGTTCATTATACCCTTCCTAAAGACTAGAGATGTCCACCGAATAAGGAGAGACAGGGAAGTCTTCCCTGTCCACGTCCTTACCTCCAAGTGGCTTCATCTAATAAATTTGCGGAGATTGAGTTCCGAGCAACTTTTTTCTATATATAAAATAATAATAATAATTTTTAATAGATAAATTTTATTTTTCAATATAATTTTAATTTAAAAAAATGTAAAATATCTTACATAATATAATTTTTTTTAAAAAAATATATTTATTGTGTATAGAACACGGTTGAGGCAAAATGGGGATGAGAAGTGTGATTTCCATTTTTAGTCACGTGCTAACAAAAATATCATGTTTAGCTAACAAAAAGAAATTTGTTAGTGTTCCTTCCCTCTATTTAAACCGTGAGAATGGTGACGTCAAATATAATTCCGTTCTCGATGAGCTATTTTCGAGATTTCTCGAGCCAAGTTCCAGTAAAGAAATTAGGGTTTTTTTTGTGACGTAATCAATCTTCTCAATTTTTTTTTTTCTGTTCAAATCCAAAGTCAACCCAATAAACAAAACCCTAATTCCTCTTTCAATTTCATTTTTTTAAGCCAAACCCTTCTCTTATGTCTCTTCATTGCACTTTAGAGCCAAAGCTCCCCTGTTTCTTATTATTCAAAGAATATTCATTCTTCCTCAAATTCTCATCCCCAACTTGGCCTCTTTTGACTTCTTCCCTCTTCATCTCTATTTAAACCAAACCAATCCCAATTTCTGCCATTAACTTCATCAAATCTGAGATTCTCTCTGAAACTTGAGAGCTTAAACCTTAAATCAACAATGGCTGCTCATGGGTTTCCTCTGACTGCTCTGTTTCTGCTCTGTTTCTTGGGGTTCTCTCATGGACATATCCATCTTTCTTCTATCCCAAGAACTTTGGAGGTCACCGCTTCTCCAAAATCTGGACAAGGTAACAATTTTCAGCTCCCATAACTCAAGTTTCTGATTCTTCCAACACAGATCTGAATAAAAAACTGTTAGTTTAGCGATTTTTAACATCTGGGTTTTTGTTTTTTTTTTTGCAGTTCTCAAAGCAGGTGTTGATAAAATCAGTGTGTCATGGGTTCTTAACGGAGCTGCAAAAGTTGGGTCGGATTTGGCTTACAAATCCGTGAAGGTGAAGCTCTGCTACGCGCCGGTGAGCCAAGTGGACCGTGCGTGGAGGAAAACAGAGGACGATCTTGCAAAGGACAAGACTTGTCAATTCCAAATCGTGGAGAAGCCGTACAATCCGTCGAACAAGACGGTTCAAAAGGCTGAGTGGACGGTGAAGCGTGACACTCCGACGGCGACATTCTTCGTGCGTGCTTACGCGTTCAATTCCGCCGGCGATGAAGTGGCGTACGGACAAACGACAGACGAAAAGAAAGGCACAAATTTGTTCCAAGTCGAAGCTATCTCTGGCCGCCATGCCTCCCTCGATATTGCTTCTGCTTGTTTCAGTGCTTTCTCTGTGCTGTCTTTGACCGGATTCTTCATCGCCGGTAAGAGGAAGGCGAAGAAGGCGGCGGCGGCGGAGGGGCACTAAGTGGGAACTTTGCTCTGTTTTGAGGTTCCCTTTTAAAGCTTTGCATCAATGGCGATCTGCTTGGTGAAGAGTAGATTTTATGACTTCTTTTCTATTTTTTAGTCTTTTTGTGATTTGTGTTTCTCTTGTACTATAATTTTATGATATATAATATGATATATGGTGCAAACTAAAGTGTATTAATGTGTCTAATGTTTGATATGAAAAATTTAAATGAAAATATTTGAAAATTTGGACTTTTGGGGGTTTTCATTTATTGGGTTTGATTCAAATTCATAGCTTTTTTTTCATAAAAAGTTTCAACCATTGATTGAGATTATCTTCCTCTTTGAGTGAAACCTTGAAGGATGGTGGAAGATAAGTTGGGTGATGGAGTTAGGTTTGTTTGGGGTGTGTTTTTTATTGTTATTTTCTTTTTAAAGTCAATTTAATGAGCTCCCGTATTTGATATAATAGGCATTATGCAAAGTCGAGCTATAGTGGGCTCTATAACTATGTCTGCTTATATGCAAAGTCAACTTTGAAGCTAAAATAGATAGGAAATAAATGATTCCAATGGTTGAGCTATAGTGGGCTCTGTAACTATAATAAGAATACTCGTGATTTAGGGCATGAAGCGGTAGAAGCTGGGCCCAGGTAGTATCTTCTAGAAGGGAATAAATGATTCCAAATAGGGCTCTAAACCTATAATAGAAATACTCGTGATCTAGGGCATGGGGCTGTAGAAGCTGAGCCCTTGTAGTATCCATTAAGCTTACCATACTCCCATTTGGTAGTTTCTATTGTCTGTCTAGGGTTGATCCCTTGAATCCAATTTGCTGTCTGTCGAGGATTGATCCCTCGAATTAAACAAACTTAAAAAGTCACCTATGCCTTGGCCTTGGCCTGATAGTAAAAATTCCAATATTTATTCTTGAATAAATGACAAGTTTCAAAGGTTAAAATTTGATTTTTTTTTTAATTTTTTCCTTTTCTAAATATGCACATTTCATTAAAAAAAAAAAAAAAAAAAAAAAAAAAAAAAAAAAAAAAAAAAAAAAAAAAAAAAAAAAAAAAAAAAAAAAAAAAA
>NW_019272031.1:4032915-4045379 GCF_002738345.1 Cucurbita maxima | reverse complement strand
AAAAAAAAAAAAAAAAAAAAAAAAAAAACTGTAAAATATATATTTTTTTAAACTATGCATCTATTCACAAAAGGGAAATTTGCTACAATTATGAAAAAGTTCTTCATTTTCTTGTTCCACCTGATCTTTGACAGCAGGGAATAGAATCCAACGGGGCTCCTCAGCCCTCTCTACAAGGGAATCTATAATAAAATTTCATAGTTTTCCCTTTTGAAATCGCTATATACTTATGACCATGAAATACATACACTGTAAATGTTCTATGATGTAGAAGTTGTAATGTAGCCATTCTCACAGTCACAAGCGGAATCGAAAAGCATTTTCGAGCAACTCATCCGATCTGTAGCAGTAAGATATAGACCATCACTAAATACATCAATGTACCCGAACGCATAGGTGCCGGGGGGGCATTCGAGGGCAGCTTCAAGAACTCTATGGTGTATTCCATGGGAGTCAATGGCATATCCACCCTTATGATTGTGCCCAGCTAGGCAAACTTTCACACAATTGTAGCTATGTATCAGGTCCATTACTTCGTCGTAGTTCCATAAAAGTGCTGCAAAAGATGTCGCCCCAGGATCAAGAGGCAAATGACAGCAAACAATCACTTTTTGCTTTAAATTTGTGGCTTCCTGAAGTATACTATCTAACCATTTCAACTGTTCTTTACCAACTCCTCCGTTGAACATAAGGTATCTTCTATCTAAGCCAGTCAATCCTGAGGGGCTGTTCTTGTCTGCATTTGGGTTTTTTTGGGATAGAATTTTGAGAGCTTCTACTGAATTAGGATGACCCTTAGGCCAACCGATAGCGCTTATATCGTAGCCATCGAGTACGACGAATCTGAAATCTGGAGTAGGCGAAAAGTCGTAATAAGCATGACCTCCCTCAAGTATTGGAATCTTCAACAATGGAAGCAATTCTTTACGAGGGAGATTGTAGAGGCAATGGTTTCCAATCATATGATAAACTAGACCATTAAAGTTATCAAATTCACTAACAACTTTCTTTATAGACTTGAGAGATTGGTCCTTGGGGCAAAATCCATCAACAATATCTCCAAAATTTAGGACGAATTTAAGCCTTTGTTGGTTGTTCCAGTTTTGAACTGCCCTTCTCAGGACGAGAATACTATGTCGATAATAACGGGGAGTACCGAGGAATGATTGACCATCGGGAATATCAGCATACTGAACGTCGGCGATAACACCAAAAGAAAATAATGGCTGCTTTCCTTGAATATGACCTATTCCATTTGCAGAGGCCATATTGTAGTTAAGACGTGAATCCTATCAGAACAACATGAATTATGAAAATAAGATGCCATAGGAGAAATTTTTGAGAACCAAATAGCTGTTTGTTTACTACAAGTTCAAAAAGTGGTCATCATGCAATCAAATGAATCACGGGGAGAAAGTTTCCTAAGGCTATAAATATGTCTCATCAACAAATAGAACAGTTAATCTACCGAAGTCTTTGTTGAGGATTGTTGAGAGGGAGTCTCACATTGGCTAATTTAGGGAATGATCATGGGTTTATAAGGAATACATCTCCATTGACACGAGACCTTTTGGGGAAGACCAAGGCAAAGCCATAAGAGTTTATGTTCAAAGTGGACAATATCATACTACTGTGGAGAGTCATGATTCTTAACATGGTATTAGAGCCATGCCCTTAACTTAGGTAAATCAAATCCTCAAATGTCGAACAAAGAAGTTGTGAGACTCGAAGGTATAGTCAAAAGTGACTCAAGTGTCGAACAAAAGATGTACTTTGTTTGAGAACTCTAGAGAAGGAGTCAAGTCTTGATTAAAGGGAAGCTGTTCGAGGGCTCCATAGGTCTTAGGGGAGGCTCTATAGTGTACTTTGTTTGAGGGGAGGATTGTTGAGAATTGTTGGAAGGGAGTCCCACATTGGCTAATTTAGGGAATGATTATGGCTTTATAAGGAATAGATCTCTATTGCCATGAGGTCTTTTGGGGAAGCTCAAAGCAAAGCCATGAGAGCTTATGCTCAAAGTGGACAATATCATACTATTGTGGAGAGTCGTGATTTCTTACCGTCTCATCCTAACATGACCAAAATAGGTGGAAATAGGATGAAAATCATACAGTGAACCAGTTAATTTACTGTGTTCTTCCACTGAACAAAAAATGTTACCACCTGATTATGACTCGCATATGTACCTAGCGTCTGACATCTAGCACTATGTGTCTTTTCAATGGCATGGCTGTTCTATTAGGCTTGTCTCATTTGATTACCAAAGCAGCACAACCTTAAGTTACTTTGTCTCGGATATAATGAAATGGGACACCTGACATTCTTACCCTTGTTTCTGCATTGGGCTGAACTGTATAGGTGGTATGAATAAAAGAATAAATATAAGGAGATGAAAAAGTTCTTTACATTTAAGATAAGAAAGAAACACCGGTATTTGTGAAGAATCACGGACCTTCGTAAGAGTATGATATTTTCCACTTTGAGCATAATCTCTCGTGGCTTTCCTTCTGGTTTCTCCAAAAGGCCTCGTACCAATGGAGATGTATTCCTTGTTTATAAACCCATGATCAACATCTTAATTAGCCGAGGTGAGACTCCTCTCCCAACAATCCTCAACAATATTTTGCAAGGGAACTTATTCTCAAGTTTCCTGGCTTGTCATAGTAAGAAATTAACTATCGGTGATCCAAATGGTCAATAAGGATTTAAAAATACATATATTTTTGTTGTGAAGAACAAGACACCGAAAAGAAAGGAATGAAACATGTCCAATGAAAAGCTCCCCAAGAAAGTTGTGATAATCTTCCCTCTACCAGTCCACAAAAAAGAGAAGACAGGGGGCAAACAATACAATAGGTTAGAGACAGTGATAAAAGATCTGGTTTTGTACTAGGGTGTATCAGAAACTTTTCTGACAAGGAATTGTCAAATGCAACACTTGTGGGAGACTAAAAGTTATGAATTAGGAGCTTCATCAAGAAAATTAGATAGATAGAGGATTGTTGGGAGGAAGTCCGACATTGACTAATTAAGAGAATAATCATGGGTTTATAGGTAAGAAATATGTCTCCATTGGTATCATGCCTTTTGGAGAAACCAAAAGCAAAACCACAAGAGCTTATGCTCAAAGTGGATAATTTCATACCATTGTGGAGGTTCGTGATTCATAACATGGTATCAGAGTCATGCCCTTAACTTAGCCATATCAATAATATCTTCTAGTGTTGAATAAAGAAGTTGTGAGCCTCGAAGGTGTAGTAAAAAATTGACTCTCGAACAAAGGGTATACTTTGTTCAAGGGCTCCAGAGAAAGGAGTCGAGCTTCAATTAAGAAGAGGTTGTTCAAGAGCTCTATAGGTCTTCTATGGTGTACTTTGTTCGAGTGGAAGATTGTTGGGAGGGAGTCCCACATTGGCTAATTAAGAGAATTATCATGGGTTTATAACTAAGGAATACATCTCCATTAATACAAGGCATTTTGGGAAACTAAAAGCAAAATCATGAGAGCTTATGCTCAAAGGGGACAATATCATACCATTGTGGAGGTTCGTGATTCCTATTAAGTATTTCTTTTCACCTGATATAACAATATCTCCATGAAAATAAATCTACCCATCAAAACTCCTACCATCAATTCACTAGATTGTGGTATATGGATCAAAATTAAACCCAAATCATCAATCAGAGAGCACAGACATTAATAGCCAAGGCGTACTAAAATCTTCTTCTAATAACTAAACAGAACAAGTAAACTCCAAAGCCTAAACAAACAGCAAGCAGATGTTCGAACTCGAGAAAGTTCCCAATGCAGCAACATATCGATCAACTCGAAACTCGGAAAGCATAAAAAAGCCCTTAAAGAGCAAATTGAAAGGAACTCATGAACAAAAGGATTGAATACTCAGGCATTATACTTAGAAATAACGCCAGATAAAGCCAAAAAGCTCAACGAATAACGAAGAACATCAAACGCTAATCGCAAAACAAATGAAACAGAAAATCGAACTCCTTGATGAATGGGAAAAACAAGAACGAAATCGGAGGGAAATTCATAATTCAAATTACCTGATTCCTCCTGATTCCTGAGAGAAATGGAAAAAAAAAATGCTAAGAGAATCAACAATGCGCCGTTCAGGCAAGTTCAGAGAAATAGAAGAAAACAAAAATGGCTAAGCCGAGAAGGCGTTTAGTTATAGACATCATCTATGGTGGCGATTAGCTGGTGAGAATAGTTTGTTGAAGTCGAAATGACTGAAATAGCCTTAACAATATATTGTAATGATTATATTGCCCTTTGACTGACTTACTACGTGGTCCAATCCAATCAATGAGGTCATTTTTAAGGGTTAAATTATGAATTTATTTTTTAAAAAAGATTTTAACAAATATTAAATTATAAAAAGGAAATAAACACTAAATTCCAAGATTAATTTTGTAATTTCACGTTTTTTAAATAAAATACACACTTGTCAACGAGTTTAATTATTTTTTATTTCTTTAAATTAATTGATTGACTTTCACTTTTACTTATAATATTAAATTAAATGATTTAAATTAAAATATTAGTTATAAAATTTGATAAAAATATATTTTTTAACGGATCATTAACTTTTTAAAATTTAGAGGTATTTTTGAGAGATTTTAAAATTTGACAGATGTTTCAGTCTTGCTTGTCTGAGTCGGTTGATAAAGAAGATGTCACGGTCATGCTAGTTCAAAACATGTTGCTTATGGCCGCATGATAGATGTATTGTTCAAGTCGGTTGATAGGGGCGTCAACTAATTAAGTGAGGAAGGTTGTCACGGTCATGCTTGTCCAAGACGTGTTGCCTAATGATTGCATGCCCGTTTCAAACCCATTTTTCATGCTTTCATCTTAGATAGGTCTTTACCATTTCATATCGAGTCAATATAGGGATGCATGACTATCCACCAGAATCACATCTACACCGGGGCAAAAATACCCCAAAATGTACTATAGGGAGATATAACTAGTTGTCAACTTCTTCCTACCCGATAGTTATATGCTGTCGTTATTGCTACCTTTTTGCTTGCATCACATATAACACCAATTTCAATCTTTCAAAACTCTCTTTCGAAATCTCTCTACCCCCGTTTTCTAAAACTTTCTCCTTGAACCGGGCTAGAGGCTCGAGCATATATCGCTTGGTCGTAGGCGACACAAGAACGAATTGACTTAACTCACTTGTTGCTGAGAAGTGAGTGCTGCACAATTACAAGTTCACTCATTTGTTGCTGAGAAGTGAGTGCTGCACAATCACAAGTTTGCTCACTTGTTACTGAGTGGTATGTATAAGTACAATCTGACAAGTAATATGTATAAGTTCAAAGGTTTTTTTTTTAAATTAATTTAGCTAATAATAATTATATATATTGGCACGACCCAAATTTTCGAGCTCAACTTGAGCATAAAGTTAAAGGTATATACAATTCAAAAGTCGAATAAAACAAACTGATGGGAAAACTTGACTCACAAGAGAGAATCATCCTTGGACAACAGCAGCCGATTGACTTGCTGAAACTGTCACCATTGATATTACCGGTTCATGATCTGATGAACAAGTTTCTCCGGCAGCTGTTTTCCAGCCTGAAGAAAGATTCAGTCAGAAAGAATCAACACCAATTAGTATGAACAAGGAGAATACGATCCGGATTCTTGTTTTGAGTTACCGAATGTTTCTAGTTCACAAAACCCGAAACAAGAAACAAGAAACAAGAGACAAGAAACAAGAAACAAGAACGTTAAACCAGACAACTCGGAAGAGTAGCAGATTCAAAGGAACAAACCTGGAACTCTCTCATGTGCAAAATTGGTTCGCATCCAATATCTGCAACTGATTTTCCAGTTACTGTGTGCAGTTTGAATCTCTTGGCTTCATAAGCTGAGATAGCAGCTTTGTTATGGGGAAGATCTTGACAAACTTTCATAAGAGAGCTGAGAGAATTCATCTGGATGATCCCAAACAAGACAGTATCAGAATTCCACACCAAGTTTCATCAGATCACATCACACCACATCAGCACAATTATACTAATAACACTAAAAACTATTTTTTTCTTAGGTCTACATGGGTTGGAGAGAGAAACCAAACATTCGTGTCAAGGGTGTGAAAACCTCTCCCTAGTAAACACGCCCCAAAAAGGAAAACTCAAAGAAGACAATATATACTAGCGATAAGTTTGGGTGGTTACAAATGGTATCAGAGCCAGAGCGGTGTGCGAGGACGTTGGTTCCCCAAGGGGTGGATTGTGAGGTCTCACATCGGTTGGGGAAGGGAATGAAACATTCCTTATAAGGATGTGGAAACCTCTCTCTAGTAGACGTATTTTAAAACCATGAGGGGAAGTTCAGAAGGGAAAACCCAAAGAGGACAATATCTGCTAACAGTGGGCTTGAGCTCTTACAAATGGTACTAGAGCTAGACATTGAGCGTTGTGTTAGTGAGGACCCTGGTCCTCCAAGGGGGTGGATTGTGAGATCCCAAATCGGTTAGAGAGGGGAACAAAGCATTCCTAGGTGTGAAAACCTCTCTCCTTAGTAGACACGTTTTAAAACCTTGAGGAAAAGCTCAGAAGGGAAAGCCAAAGAGGACAATATCTGCTAGTGGTGAACTTGGGCAGTTACCGTTTTCATTTATAGAATGGAAATAGTGTTTATAAACTTGATTTTCAAAAACCAATCAATTATCGAACGGGCGTAAATTAACTATATATATACTAACCTTCATGTATGGACAAGATGCACAGCCACCATGAATAGAACATCCCTCCCCACTCGAAACTCCAGGTACTACAAGTAAATTGATCTCACCGAGCGCAACCAATTTTTGGCCGGGGGACGAACTTGATGATGTGCTTGTCACTGAATCCGACGACACAGGAAAGACAATCTCTACATTGATCTTTGCTCCTCCAGAAGTGGTTTTTGAAGAAATTAATAAATTACGAACAGCTGCAACAATTGAAGTTATCATTCCAGATTCTGTTCCCAACACAAATTGTAGATGTTCATTAACATTTCTGTCTAAAGCTTCTTGCACCCTTTGTATTATGAAGTCTAATATGTTCTGGGTGGAACCTACAATTCCCATTCCTCTTCTTTTTGCTTCCATTGCTAAGACAAACATTTCTCCAGGAACTTCAAAGTGAGCAGTAAGGAATGCGTCACAGTACATTTCATTTATCTTCTCCACAACTTCGTGCCCGAAAAGATGATGAACAATGCATGTACCTTCCTGAAATTAGAAGACATCAATTATATCAAGTGATAATGATGGTAATCTGTAGGTAAATAGGCTAGTGAAGGTTCTGCAATCAACACAATCTGGGATAAGAAGTGTTAAAAGAAGGGTGCCAAAATCTGCAAAGATATCATGATCTAGAAAGATAGTTGAGGCATAAGATTTATACATGCATGTTCTACCAAAGCCCATGATGAAGATAAAGGGTGAAAATGTGAGATCCCACGTCGATTGGAGAGGGGAACGAAATATTCGTTAGAAGGGTGTGAAAATCTCTCCCTATCAGACACGTTTTAAAACTTTTAGGGGAGTCCAGAAGGAAAGGCCCAAAGAGGACAATATCTGCTAGTGTTGGGCTTGGACCGTTACAAATGGTATCAAAGCCAACGCTGGGCAGTGTGCCAGTGAGAACGCTAAGTCCCGAAAGGGGTAGATTGTGAGATTCCACATCGACGAAACATTCCTTAGAAGGGTGTGGAAACCTCTCTCTAACAGACGCGTTTTGAAACCTTGAGGGAAAGTCTGGAAGGGAAAGCTCACATAGGACAATATCTGCTAGCGGTGGACTTGGGCTGTTACGAATGGTATCAGAGCCAAACACCGGACGGTGTGCCAGTGAGGATATTGAGCCCCGAAGTGGGTGGATTGTGAGATCTCACATCGATTGTAGAGGGAAATGGAAGGGTGTGAAAACCTCTGCCTAGCAGTCACATTTTAAAACCTTGAGGGGAAGTCTGGAAGGAAAAGTCTAAAGAGGACAATATCTGCTAGTGGTGGGCTTGGGCTGTTACAAAACATAAGGCAAAAACAGGAAAAAACACGTTCGAAAAAAAAACCTGATAGTAGTGCAGACGAGGGAGCAATGATCTAATCGAGTCCCTATTATGATTTGGATGAATCTTTGCAATTTCGTCATCCGTCATCTTGGTCATCTGCTGCAAAAGTTCTACAATATTTGCACCCATGTAGGAATCAGGCCCATACCAAACATTTAATTCTGGTACTTGAGCAAAAGCCTGTAACAGGGTATTTCGAAGTCGATTTTACTTGCTGCTAAAAGATCGATAAGAATCATAATAAATGCAAATGGGAGTGTTTTCTACCTGCAAAATTGTTTGCATGACATTAGAAGAAGTACACGTAATTGTAGGCACAAGCTCATGAGCATAGGCTTTAGTTTCTAATGATGTATTTATGTAGATAACATGCAGGGAGGGAGCCTCCCTTGAAGCCATTTCAAGATAGTTCATATAAGAAGGAGTAGCAGCAGCATCAGCTAAAGAACAACTGATCTGTTCATCAGACATCCTATACACACCTACCTGCATATATATGGAACCATTATCAATATCTTAATCGTTCCACTGCTAAATAATTGGATCAGCAGCACCTGAGCTTATCTATAGAAGGTAAAGAAACGTACTGTGATGTAAAGTGAACAAGTTTTATCTATACACTGGGAGGTTATAAGGCAACTTCTAAGAGGCTTTAATGGACATCCGGCATGGGAAGGTTTGGATATCAGGAACAGTCAGTACGCTTTTGAGTAAGTTACCTCATATGTGAGATCCCACGTCGGTTGGAAAGGAGAACAAAACTTTCTTTATAAGGGTGTGGAAATCTCTCCCTAGCAGACGCGTTTTAAAAACCTTGAGGGGAAACCCAAAAGGGAGAGCTTAAAGAGGACAATATCTACTAGCGGTAGGCTTGGGCTGTTACAAATAGTATCAAAGACAGACACTGGGCGATGTGCCAAAAGGGGGTGGACACGAGGCGGTGTGCCAACAAAGACGTTGGGCTCCAAAGGGGTGGATTGGAGGGTCCCACATCGATTGGAGAAGAGAACGAGTGTTAACGAGGACGCTGGGCCCCGAAGGGGATGGATTGTGATATCCCACATCGGTTGGGGAAGTGAATGAAACATTCTTTATAAGGGTGTGGAAACCTCTCTCAAATAGTCGTGTTTTAAAAACCTAAAGGGGAAGCCCAAAAAGGAAAGTCCAATGAGGACAATATTTGCTAGCAGTGGACTTGGGCTGTTACAAAGGTATCAGCTAGTGAGGAGGTTGAGCCCTGAAAGGGGTGGACACGAGTTGGTGTGCCAGTAAAGACGTTGGGCCTTGAAGGAGGGTGGATTGGGGAGTCCAACATTCATTGGAGAAAGGAACCGTGCTAATGAGGATGTTGGGCTCGGGAGGGGGCGGATTTTGACGTCCCATATCAGTGGGGGAGGAGAACGAAACATTGTTTATAAAGGTGTAGAAACCTCTCCCTAGCAGACACGTTTTAAAAACCTTGATGGAAAACCCGAAAGAAAAATTTCAAAGAGGACGATATCTGCTAGTGGTGGGCTTGACTTACTTTCACGGTCAGCTCATCTTACATATCTATTAGATAATGATAAAAAGTTAAAGAAGTTTGAGAGGAAGAAGAAGCACCTCTCCAAAGCCAGCTTGATCAAGAATTGCACGCACATTTTCTGACATGAAATCTACACCAAGTACTGCTACAAATTGGCATCCATCTTTAGCCATCTTGACAGCCATATCTGCCATTACCAATGAATCAGATATATAAATGTGAGGCCATTCCTTCCGGGCAGCAGTTAAGACTCCTTGAACTTCAGGATCCATGTAAAAGTGTGCAACAACACCAATTTTCTTCTCCCTTAGAACTTCGACAAGTTCTTTCACCATAGAATCATTTGGGAACAAATATCTTGCCTGAAGAGAAACTTGAATAAATGAACTGCTACCAGAAACCAATTACAATATATAACAATGAAAAACTGATGTAGAACATCCAAATCTGCCACCCATAACCTACAAAACATCAACAAATCAAACCAAATTCTAACTTTTTCCAAAAGTGACCCACCTCAATTGGGGAGGAGAACAAACATTTTTTATAAGAGTATGGAAACCTCTCCCTAGCAGACGCGTTTTAAAAACCTTGAGGGGAAGCTTGAAAGGGAAAACCCAAAGAATACAATATTTGTTAACAATGAGCTTGGGCTGTTACAAAGGGTAAAAGAGTCAAACACCAAGCGATGTGCCATCGAGGAGGTGAGCCCCGAAGGGGGGTGGACATGAGGCTGTGTGCTAGCAAGGACACTAGGTCCCAAATTAGGGTGGATTGGGGGGGTCCCACATCGATTGGAGAAAGGGAACGAGTGCCAACGAGTACGCTAGCCCCCAAAGGAATGGGTTGTGAGATCCCACATCAGTTGAGAGAAGAATGAAATATTTTTTATAAGGGTGTGGAAACCTCTCCCTAGCTAATGCATTTAAAAGATTTTGAGGGGAAGCATGAAATCAAAAGCCCAAAGACGACAATATCTATTAGCGATGGACTTGAGCTTTTACCTATACCAACTACACTACAGTGAAAAACATGCTCTCAGGCCATGCATGTGCTCTAGTGAGTGAAACAGAATGATATATAATATCATAATGATACCCATGCAGGGTTTTCTAATATTAACAAACAGGAACACACAGCTCTCTGTTCTTCATTTTCTACCATCACTAACCTGAGCTTCAGCATAGCTTCCTTTAGCATGAATTCCATCAGCACTCACAACCAGAGATGGAAACGCCTGAAATGGCGATTTCCCTTCAAGCTCCGCAATCAAACCCTTAGTTCTCTTTTGCATACTAATCAAAACATTGTACCAAGTGTTTGCTCTCGATCGCTCTCGAACCGGCAACCCCACATTCAGAGCCACCAAATCGTCCGTCTTCAACCTAAGAACATCCTCTGGCAACGCACCATCAAGCACCGAAATCAAACACGAGCAAAACCCTTTAGAAATTTCCGAATCACTATCAGCAGCGAACCTCATCTTGCCCTCTTCATCAATCCTCACTTCCAACCACACCTGTGCCGTACACCCCATGACCCGATTCGAGTCATTTCTCGCACCATAAGGAGGAAGAAGACTCGCATAACGTAGCAACCGTTTCACTCTATCGACCGGCTCGGATATTGACTCGAATTCCTCAATCAAGCGATGAAGCTTAAAGGGAACAAGCTCAGTGGTAGAAGACGGCGAAAGGGTCGCAGCAGAGCAGGCGAAACGAGAGCCGAGATTTTGGGTATTGGATTTTAGTGATTGATTGCATTTATGGGTCTCGAAGAACGGTATGGGAGGTTTTTGAGCAAGAAATTTCACATGGGTACTCTTAGAATTTGGGTTTGAACAAAAGGAGAAAACAGAGGAAGTGGTAGCTCTACTAGCCATGATCGTAGAGGACTCCATTGCAAGAAGGGAACAAACCAAAGGGGCGCAAGGATAAAGAGGGAGGTGGGTATCTAGCAGTGGGGCGTACACGATTCTCGAGAGCAGCACAAGAAAAGTCTGACACGGATACAGAGAGAGAATGGCGGAGAGAGTATAGCCATTAGTTAAATACAAGGCCCGGAATTTCTTTGGTCATTATGCTCCAAATTAAGCAGGGAGACACGAGAGACATGAAGCAAATCATGGGAAGTGGGAAAGTTCATTCGATGGGTCCAGAAAAAGAGGCTTTGATGGGAAGAAAAAGTAGCCATGGAAATGAAGAGATGAAAGCGATGGCTGTGGAAACAAATGGTTCTCATGAATGGAATTGCGTCATGGCTCTCAGCCATCGGCATTAGACACTCAATGAGGGAGCAATGACGTTGAGTTTATTCTTTAGCTCACTAAACTTGAACTCAGACAAGGGTTTTGTTAGATCATCAACGAGCTGTTCTTAGAAGGTACCTACTTACCTTAATCTTTAGCAATTACTTTGTTTATGCGAGCATAAATGCTACTATAAGGCACACACTTGATCTAGGCGCCACGTGAACGGGTGAACTCAAGCGACCTGACCCAACTGGGGCGGTCTAACTTGCGGGCAGCCCAATGTAGACCGTTCGACCCTAGTTCGGCCCAATTGGGCCTATTTTTAGGTAATTTGTCCTTTGTAACTCCGATTTTGACTTATTTTTCACATTTTCAAGTGTTTTTTTTTTCCTCTTCTTAGCTAATTCGAGTGTGAGTAGGATATACATTCAATGAGTCAATTCGCTCAACCCGAATGATAAGAATTGAGTTAATTTTTTGAACCCGACTAGATTGATTCGGTTTGATGGACAAAATCTCCTGAAAAAAAAAAAAAAAAAAAAAAAAAAAAAAAAAAAAAAAAAAAAAAAAAAAAAAAAAAAAAAAAAAAA
>NW_019272031.1:4017380-4032255 GCF_002738345.1 Cucurbita maxima | reverse complement strand
AAAAAAAAAAAAAAAAAAAAAAAAAAAAAAAAAAAAAAAAAAAAAAAAAAACTTCATGATTTATTTCCTTCTTTTTTAATTAAACAAAATATTATCAAAATAAAATCGGAAAAATCCCTAAAACTACCGGAAGATCAAGCAATGGTTAAATTACCTAGCCGTTCGTATCGTTGACTGTTTTCCGCGGTCAGAGCGAAACGGTCTTCAGAGCCGTTACCCCCGGCTTATTCCGACGCCAGCTGTCTCGGCCCCACGGGGATCATTATATATCCCTCCCGAACTCACACTCTCTTCTTCAGAACATTCTCGCACAAGAATCGGAGCGCTCCATCAACGGTCTCCTCTCTTCTGAACGCTCGTTGCCGAAATCAAACGCTAGATAATTACCAAGCAATTGGAGGAAGAGAGAGCAGAATCGAAAGGAGTTTGTCGCCTGATCCCGGTGATGAAAAATACAGGTAATGCAACTTCATTCAGCCTTTAATTTTATGGGTAGTTTGGACTTGACTACTCTGTTCTTGGTTTGAAATTTTTAAGGGCACAGTCGGCTATTCCGATTTAGGAGTTTATTGTGGAGAACTTCAGAGGTTAATCAAAGAATTGTTCTGTTTTGTTCTTCTTCTTCTTTCTTTGCCTGTTATCGACACCTTTTGTATTTTCCGTGGTTTCGATTACGGAGGATTAGGGCGTTTTTAGTCGATTTTGGACTCTTTGTTTCATTCCCCGTCATCTTCTATCTCTTCTCTGTGTGGGGAGCCAGGGGACAGATCTGATATTCAAATTTATGTGTTGGCAGATGAGAGGAGGACGCCGAACTGTTATGTAATTGCGATTGGTTCCGAGAGGGGTAGAACAAAGCAGCTGCTCTTGATGAAGTGATTACTTGGGCAAAAGAAAAGCAGTTGATCCTGTCGGGATTTTCGAATCTGCTAGGAATACTGGTATGATTCCAAGCCCAAGGCTGTGAAGTTTCGAATCTGTTGTTTATAAGTTTATTTTTAGTTTTATTATTTGTTGGCTGTGAAGTTGTGAATTGTAGCTTTAGCTGCTTTATTGATCTTCGGTTTTACTTGAAAAAGGATGTACTGAAAGTAAATGATGAATCAAAAAGCCTAATATCATGAAAGTCGTTTTTCTTGTAAGAAGTTCTGTAGGTCCCTCCCTTGCTCAATGAAGAACCATGGAATTACTGTCCTTTTATCTTCCATAAGTTCTTCACCATATTTTTTTAGGCCATGGACTTGTAGCTTGCTTGGGTTGCAATGAAATAAACTATATTACAAAATATAGAATCTTATCTACACAGTTACCATCCTCTCTGTACAGCCAGTTTAGACAATGCTTCTTATAGAACTTAGCCAGAATTGAAGGAAAAACAGATGGCTTGCATTGTAAAATTTAGTGCCATGCACAATTGTCTGCTTATTGATCTTTAGTTAGTCGTAAGGCCCTCAAAGTTGAGTTGAGTGGCAGTTTCAAAGCTAGCCAACACATTTGAGACTTGAGGCTGAAGTTATCTGGTTGTTAAATGCATTTTTGCACACACCTACGTTATGGAAAATATGGTGTTAAGATTTTCAATCTAATCTTATTTCACATTCAGGTTCTGAATTTTCTCTTACGAACATTCCTTTAGGTCATGATGATGAACGATATGAGAGACATACTAGTGCCTGGATCAATTTTTGAGACTGATTTGAGTCAAGGGCAGAATGATGGCAATCAATTTGTTGAAATCGAAGGTACTTTCTTTGTTCAATTGAATGATTTGTCTGAATTGAAGATCAATGCATAATTATTTTTTTTCATTAATAATCATGCAGGATGGTCCGATTCATATAAAGTTTGTTGTAAACAATTAGGGATGCATGAAATATAACCACACATCTCATTAAGGTAAGTCATTGCTTTTACAAAACTTTTATCCTTTTATTTACCGGTCAAAGTTTAACAAAAATGGTTAATGTTCACTTTTAATGGTTTCAACATTATTGCTCATATTTCCTTTGCTAATGGAGAAGATTTTGATTAATAACTATGTTGTGAAAATTTCAGATGGAAATGGAGGACATAGATGGAGATGATAAAGTGGAGGTCAAGGAATCTAACTCCGGTTGCTACTTTCAACACTCCACGTAAGAAATTTTCTACTTGACATCATAAACTACCTTATCTATAGCCTAGATCTCATGAGAATTACGTTATTGTCCTATATTTAATCTTTATTATATCTTTGCCTTTTCTTTTTGATGTTCCTTGTGTTCTACTGATATCATGTTTCTGGTTCTATTTGACATCATAAACTACCTTATCTGTCGGTTAGGTTCCTATATTTAATCTTTATTGTATATCTTTGAATGAATGAGTTTTATTTTTTATTTTTTATTTTTTATTTTTTATTTTTAAGCTTTCATTGAAATTAAATGAAAGAATACAAGATGAACACTCCACCTCAAGAGGAGCCTAATTGACCTAAAAAAGTGATCCAATATAGGAAAATAAGATCTAAACTAAAGGATAAAACCTCAAGGTGTTCCAATGGAATTACAACCTGTAGGTTGGAAAGACCAAAGACGATAAGCTCTACATTATAAGGAAACACAAGGATGACCAAGGAAGACTTGTCAGTCTCAACAAAGGATGTTGAAAAGAGAATCAAAAGGAACAAATGTAGGAACAAGAAAATGCCTTAGGGCATAAGTTAAGAACTAAAGACTACAATGACTAATTATAAGAATTATGAAAGGCCAAGGGTAGTTACAAGGATTAAGGAAAGCTTTGTAATACCAAGAAAAGAAGAACTCAAGACCCAGAGGACCCATGTTGTGCAAGAAAGGAAAAAAAAGGAATATCTAAGATAAGGCTTGATAATCTCAACAAAGGGTGTTGAGTAGACAGTCAAAAGGAACAAATCTTGGAACAAATACGCGCTTTAAGACTTGTTAAGAACTAAAGGCCACAAGGACTTATTATAAGGATTATGGACGACCAAGGAATGTTACAAGGATTAAGGAAGACCTTGTAATACCGAGAAAAGAAGATCTTAAGACCCACAGAACCATGACAAGAACTCAGGACTAAAGAACAAAATCTAAAGACCAAAGTTTTGAGGGCAAGGACATGAACATGACAAGTAAATGAGTGTGGTAGGTACTATCATCTACCATGTACACGAAGAGCCTACAAATAGGCTACTTATCTAGTCTTTGTCTGCATTCTAGTTCTTCCTTATTTTTTAGGTTATCAAGAAGGTGCTGGTTGAGGATGAGAGTAGATCTGTAGCAGGTGCCATAGAGAGCCACATCGAGTTTTCAACTATTTAATGTTTTAAGTTTGCTTACTGGGCCCAATGTTTTAAGTTGGTTTTCAACTATTTATGTTTTTGTTTTAAAATTGAAAAAATTTACCATCCTCTTTTTACGTTTTCAAGTTTTTAGTATGTCACGACTCGTGGCAAAAGTGGTATCACAGCAAAGCTTCTCTATGGCCCTGCTTAAGAGACACTGTCGCCTTAACCAAGTATGTACACTTTTTAAGACTTGATAAGTATGCCAAAGGATTTTAAGTGATTGATTAACTTTAGGATTACTATGTAAGCTAAGACTCAAGGTGACTTCAAAACCCCCCAAGGACAGTAACCTTAAAAGTTCAAAAAAGAAATAACTAAGGCTTTAGATTTCCAAGAACACGATTGTCTCCAGAAAAAAGTCCTCACAATGTCAATTGTAGTTACAAGGATTAAGGAAAGGCTTGTGACACCAAGGATAGAAGATCTTAAAACCATAAGAACTTTTACAAGACGGAACAAAAGGAATCACAACGGTACAATCTTGAAGGGAACAACATTGTTTATGTCCAGGCTTGTTTGAAGATATGCTCAAAGAATAAGAAAACGTAGGGATGACCAAGGAAGACTTGACAATCTCAACAAGGGATGTTGAGAAGACAGTCGAAAGAAACAAATGTCGGAACAAGTACATGTCTTAAGCCCACAAGGTCTGATTATAAAGATTATTAATGACCAATGGTAGTAACAGGGATTAAGAAATAAAGGGCACAAGCGCGGATTATAAAGACATGTCGGAGAAGGAAAAACCTATAAATGGACCCTTCAGAAATTTGAAAGGACATAACTAAGGATAAGTAGTACCCCAAGACAAAGTAAGAACAATGAACTATCGAGGAAGAAAGTGCTTAACAGGGTGAGAATTTGTAAGATCCCAAGTAAGGTTAAGGCACTCGAGTATGTGAAACAAGGATGTTGACAAGACAGTCAAGGGCCAAATGTCGAAACAAGTACATGACTTTAAGGTATAAATTAAGAACTAGAGGGCACAAGAGCTGATTATAAAGACATGTCGGAGAAGGGAAAACCTATAAATGGACCCTTAAGAAACTTGGACGGACAAAACTAAGAATAAGTGCCTGAAGACAAACTTTCAAGGACGAAAGTTCTTAAGAGGGTGAGAATTTGTAAGACCCAAAGTAAGGTTGAGACACTCGAGTATGTCGAAACAAGGATGTTAACAAGTCAAGGGACAAATGTCGGAATAAGTACATGGCCTTAAGGCATAAGTTAAGAACTAAATGACACAAGGGCTAATTATAATAAAGACATGTCGGAGAAGGGCAAACCTTTAAATGGACTCTTAAGAAACTTGGAAGGACAAAACTATGGATAAGTACTCCTAAGACAAGGTAAGATCAATAATCGAGGACGAGTTCTTAAGAGGTTGAGAATTTGTAAGGCGCCACGTAAGGTTAAGACACTCGATTATGTCGAAAAAAGGATGTTGACAAGATAGTCAAGGGGCAAATGTCGGAACAAGTACATGACCTTAAAGCATACGTTAAGAACTAAAGGGCACAAAGGCTGATTATAAAGACATGTTGGAGAAGGAAAAACCTATAAATGGACCCTTAAGAAACTTGAAAGGACATAACTAAGGATAAGTACCCCAAGACAAGGTAAGAATAATGAACTATCAAGGACGAAAGTGCTTGAAAGGGTGAGAATTTGTTAGATCCCAAGTAAGGTTAAGCCACTCGAGTATGTTGAAACAAGGATGTTGACAAAATAGTCAAGGGCCAAATGTCGGAACAAGAACATGACTTTATGGCATAAGTTAAGAACTAAAGGGCACAATGCTGATTATAAAGACATGTCGGAGATGGGAAAACCTATAAATGGACCCTTAAGAAACTTGGAAGGACACAACTAAGGATAAGTACTCCAATACAAGATAAGAACAATGAACATTCAAGGACGAAAGTTCTTAAGAGGGTGAGAATTTGTAAGACCACAAGTAAGGTTGAGACACTCGAGTTCGTCGAAACAAGGATGTTAACAAGTCGAGGGACAAATGTCGGAATAAGTACATGGCCTTAAGTCATAAGTTAAGAACTAAAGAGCACAAGGGCTGATTATAAAGACATGTCGAAGAAGGGCAAACCTATAAATGGACCCTCAAGAAACTTGTTAGGACACAACTAAGGATAAGTACCCCAAGACAAGATAAGAACAACGAATTTTCGAGAACTAAAGTTCTTATAAGGGTGAGAATTTGTAAGACCCTAGGTAAGGTTAAGACACTCGAGTATGTCGAAACAAGGATGTTGACAAGACAGTCAAGGGCCCTTAAGAAACTTGAAAGGACATAACTAAGGATAAGTACCCCAAGACAAGGTAAGAACAATGAACTATCAAGGACGAAAGTGCTTGAAAGGGTGAGAATTTGTTAGATACCAACTAAGGTTAAGACACTCGAGTATGTCGAAACAAGGATGTTGACAAAATAGTCAAGGGCCAAATGTCGGAACAAGAGCATGACTTTATGGCATAAGTTAAGAACTAAAGGGCACAATGCTGATTATAAAGACATGTTGGAGATGGGAAAACCTATAAATGGACCCTTAAGAAACTTGGAAGGACACAACTAAGCATAAGTACTCCAATACAAGATAAGAACAATGAACATTCAAGGACGAAAGTTCTTAAGAGGGTGAGAATGTGTAAGACCACAAGTAAGGTTGAGACACTCGAGTTCGTCGAAACAAGGATGTTAACAAGTCGAGGGACAAATGTCGGAATAAGTACATGGCCTTAAGTCATAAGTTAAGAACTAAAGAGCACAAGGGCTGATTATAAAGACATGTCGAAGAAGGGCAAACCTATAAATGGACCCTCAAGAAACTTGTTAGGACACAACTAAGGATAAGTACCCCAAGACAAGATAAGAACAATGAATTTTCGAGGACTAAAGTTCTTATAAGGGTGAGAATTTGTAAGACCCTAGGTAAGGTTAAGACACTCGAGTATGTCGAAACAAGGATGTTGACAAGACAGTCAAGGGCCAAATGTTGAAACAAGTACATGACTTTAAGTCATAAGTCTTACTAAAGGGCACAATGCTGATTATAAAGACATGTTGGAGATGGGAAAACCTATAAATGGATCCTTAAGAAACTTGGAAGGACAAAACTAAGGATAAGTACTCTAAGACAAGATAAGAACAATGAACTTTCAAGGACGAAAGTTCTTTAGAGGGTGAGAATTTGTAAGACCCCAAGTAAAGTTTAGACACTCGAATACGTCGAAACAAGGATGTTAACAAGTCGAGGGACAAATGTCGGAATAAGTACATGGCCTTAAGTCATAAGTTAAGAACTAAAGAGCACAAGGGCTGATTATAAAGACATGTCGAAGAAGGGCAAACCTATAAATGGACCCTCAAGAAACTTGTTAGGACACAACTAAGGATAAGTACCCCAAGACAAGATAAGAACAATGAATTTTCGAGGACTAAAGTTCTTATAAGGGTGAGAATTTGTAAGACCCTAGGTAAGGTTAAGACACTCGAGTATGTCGAAACAAGGATGTTGACAAGACAGTCAAGGGCCAAATGTTGAAACAAGTACATGACTTTAAGTCATAAGTCTTACTAAAGGGCACAATGCTGATTATAAAGACATGTTGGAGATGGGAAAACCTATAAATGGATCCTTAAGAAACTTGGAAGGACAAAACTAAGGATAAGTACTCTAAGACAAGATAAGAACAATGAACTTTCAAGGACGAAAGTTCTTTAGAGGGTGAGAATTTGTAAGACCCCAAGTAAAGTTTAGACACTCGAATACGTCGAAACAAGGATGTTAACAAGTCGAGGGACAAATGTCGGAATAAGTACATGGCCTTAAGTCATAAGTTAAGAACTAAAGAGCACAAGGGCTGATTATAAAGACATGTCGAAGAAGGGCAAACCTATAAATGGACCCTTAAGAAACTTGTTAGGACACAACTAGGGATAAGTACCCCAAGACAAGGTAAGAACAACGAACTTTCGAGGACTAAAGTTCTTATGAGGGTGAAAATTTGTAAGACCGCTGGTATGACTAAATCACTCGAGTATGTCGAAACAAGGATGTTGACAAGACAGTCAATGGCCAAATTTCAGAACAAGTACATGACTTTAAGGCATAAGTTAAGAACTAAAGGCACAATGCATATTATAAAGACATGTCGGAGATGGGAAAACCTATAAATGGACCGTTAAGAAACTTGGAAGGACAAAACTAAGGATAAGTACTCTAAGACAAGATAAGAACAATAAACTTTCAAGGACGAAAGTTCTTAAGATGGTGAGAATTTGTAAGACCCCAAGTAAGGTTGAGACACCTGAATACGTCGAAACAAGGATGTTAACAAGTCAAGGGATAATGTCGGAATAAGTACATGGCCTTAAGTTATAAGTTAAGAACTAAGGAGCACAAGGGCTGATTATAAAGGCATGTCGAAAAAGGGCAAACCTTTAAATGGACCCTCAAGAAACTTGTTAGGACACAACTAAGGATAAGTACCCCAAGACAAGGTAAGAACAACGAACTTTCGAGGACTAAAGTTCTTATGAGGGTGAGAATTTGTTAGACCGCACGTATGGTTAAATCACTCGAGTATGTCGAAACAAGGATGTTGACAAGGTAGTCAAGAGCCAAATTTCGGAACAAGTACATGACTTTAAGGCATATGTTAAGAACTAAAGGGCACAATGCTGATTATAAAGACATGTCAGAGATTTGAAAACCTGAAAACCTATAACTGGACCCTTAAGAAACTTGGAAGGCCAAAACTAAGGATAAGTACTCCAAGAGAAGATAAGAGTAATGAACTTTCAAGGACGAAAGTTCTTAAGAGGGTGAGAATTTGTAAGACCACAAGTAAGGGTGAGACACTTGAGTATGTCGAAACAAGGATGTTAACAAGTCGAGGGACAAATGTCGGAATAAGTACATGGCCTTAAGTCATAAGTTAAGAACTAAAGAGCACAAGGGCTGATTATAAACACATGTCAAAGAAGGGCAAACCTATAAATGGACCCTCAAGAAACTTTTTAGGACACAACTAATGATAAGTACCCAAGACAAGGTAAAAACAACAAACTTTCGAGGACTAAAGTTTTTATGAGGGTGAGAATTTGTAAGACCGCAGGTATGGTTAAGACACTCGAGTATGTCGAAACAAGGATGTTAACAAAACAGTCAAGGGCCAAATGTCGGAACAAGTACATGACTTTAAGGCTTAAGTTAAGATCTAAAGGGCACAATGCTGATTATAAAGACATGTCGGAGATGGGAAAACCTATAAATGGATCCTTAAGAAACTTGGAAGGACAAAACAAGGATAAGTACTCCAAGAGAAGATAAGAACAATGAACCTTCAAGGACGAAAGTTCTTATGAGGGTGAGAATTTGTAAGACCACAAGAAAGGTTGAGACACTAGAGTATGTCGAAACAAGGATGTTAACAAGTCGAGGGACAAATGTCGGAATAAGTACATGGCCTTAAGTCATAAGTTAAGAACTAAAGAGCACAAGGTCTTATTATAAAGACATGTCAAAGAAGGGAAAACCTATAAATGGACCCTGGAGAAACTTGTTAGGACACAACTAATGATAAGTACCCAAGAGAAGGTAAGAACAACGAACTTTCGAGGACTAAAGTTCTTATGAGGGTGAGAATTTGTAAGACCGTAGGTATGGTTAAAACACTCGAGTATGTCGAAACAAGGATGTTGACAAAACAGTCAAGGTCTGAATGTCGGAACAACTACATGACTTTATGGCATAAGTTAAGAACTAAAGGGCACAATGCTGATTATAAAGACATGTCGGAGATGTGAAAACCTATAAATGGACCCTTAAGAAACTTGGAAGGACAAAACTGAGGATAAGTACTCCAAGACAAGATAAAAACAATGAACTTTCAAGGACGAAAGTTCTTAGGAGGGTGAGAATTTATAACACCCCAAGTATGGTTGAGACACTCGAGTGTGTCGAAACAAGGATGTTAACAAGTCGAGGGACAAATGTCGGAATAAGTCCATGGCCTTAAGTCATAAGTTAAGAAATAAAGAGCACAAGGGCTGATTATTAAGACATGTCGAAAAAGGTCAAACCTAAAAATGGACCCTTAAGAAACTTGTTAGGACCTAACTTAAGATATGTACCCCAAGACAAGGTAAGAACAACAAACTTTTGAGGACTAAAGTTCATATGAGGGTGAGATATTGTAAGACCCCAAGTATGGTTTGGACACTCGAGTATGTCGAAACAAGGATGTTGACAAAACAGTCAAGGGCTAAATGTTGGAATAAGTACATCACTTTAAGTCATATGTTAAGAATTAATGGGCACAATGCCTGTTTATAAAGACATGTCGGAGATGTGAAAACCTATAAATGGACCCTTAAGAAACATGGAAGGATAAAACTAAGGATAAGTACTCCAATAAAAGATTAGAACAATGAACTTTCAAGGACGAAAGTTCTTAAGCGGGTGAGAATTTGTAAGACCCCAAGTAAGGTTGAGACACTTGAGTTCGTCGAAACAAGGATGTTAACAAGTCGAGGGACAAATGTCGGAATAAGTACATGGCCTTAAGTCATAAGTTAAGAACTAAAGAGCACAAGGGCTGATTATAAAGATATGTCGAAGAAGGGCAAACCTATAAATGGACCCTCAAGAAACTTGGAAGGACACAACTAACGAAGATATGTCGAAGAAGGGCAAACCTATAAATGGACCCTCAAGAAACTTGGAAGGACACAACTAACGATAAGTACCCCAAGACAAGGTAAGAACAACAAACTTTTGAGGACTAAAGTTCTTATGAGGGTGAGAATTTGTAAGACTGCAGGTATAGTTAAGACACTCGAGTATGTCGAAACAAGGATGTTGACAAAAAAGTCAAGGGCCAAATGTCAGAACAAGTACATGACTTTAAGTCCTAAGTTAAGAACTAAAGGGCACAATGTTGATTATAAAGACATGTCGGAGATGGGAAAACCTATAAATGGACCCTTAAGAAACTTGGAAGGACAAAACTAAGGATAAGTACTCCAAGACAAGATAAGAACAATGAACTTTCAAGGACGAAAGTTCTTAAGAGGGTGAGAATTTGTAAGACCCCAAGTATGGTTGAGACAATAGAGTTCGTCGAAACAAGGATGTTAACAAGCCGTGGGACAAATGTCGGAATAAGTACATGGCCTTAAGTCATAAGTTAAGAATCAAAGAGCACAAGGGCTGATTATAAAGATATGTCGAAGAAGGGCAAACCTATAAATGGACCCTCAAGAAACTTGGAAGGACACAACTAAGGATAAGTACCCCAAGACAAGGTAAGAACAACAAACTTTTGAGGACTAAAGTTCTTATGAGGGTGAGAATTTGTAAGACTGCAGGTATAGTTAAGACACTCGAGTATGTCGAAACAAGGATGTTGACAAAAAAGTCAAGGGCCAAATGTCAGAACAAGTACATGACTTTAAGTCCTAAGTTAAGAACTAAAGGGCACAATGTTGATTATAAAGACATGTCGGAGATGGGAAAACCTATAAATGGACCCTTAAGAAACTTGGAAGGACAAAACTAAGGATAAGTACTCCAAGACAAGATAAGAACAATGAACTTTCAAGGACGAAAGTTCTTAAGAGGGTGAGAATTTGTAAGACAACAAGTAAGGGTGAGACACTCGAGTATGTCGAAACAAGGATGTTAACAAGTCGAAGGACAAATGTCAGAATAAGTACATGGCCTTAAGTCATAAGTTAAGAACTAAAGAGCACAAGGGCTGATTATAAAGACATGTCAAAGAAGGGAAAACCTATAAATGGACCCTTAAGAAACTTGGAAGGACAAAACTAAGGATAAGTACTCCAAGAGAAGATAAGAGTAATGAACGTTCAAGGACGAAAGTTCTTAAGAGGGTGAGAATTTGTAAGACTGCAGGTATAGTTAAGACACTCGAGTATGTCGAAACAAGGATGTTGACAAAAAAGTCAAGGGCCAAATGTTCGAACAAGTACATGACTTTAAGGCCTAAGTTAAGAACTAAAGGGCACAATGCTGATTATAAAGACATGTCGGAGATGTGAAAACCTATAAATGGACCCTTAAGAAACTTGGAAGCACAAAACTAAGGATAAGTACTCCAAGAGAAGATAAGAGTAATGAACGTTCAAGGACGAAAGTTCTTAAGAGGGTGAGAATTTGTAAGACAACAAGTAAGGGTGAGACACTCGAGTATGTCGAAACAAGGATGTTAACAAGTCGAAGGACAAATGTCAGAATAAGTACATGGCCTTAAGTCATAAGTTAAGAACTAAAGAGCACAAGGGCTGATTATAAAGACATGTCAAAGAAGGGAAAACCTATAAATGGACCCTCAAGAAACTTGTTAGGACACAACTAACGATAAGTACCCCAAGACAAGGTAAGAACAACCAACTTTTGAGGACTAAAGTTCTTATGGGGGTGAGAATTTGTATGACCGCAGGTATGGTTAAGACACTCGTATATGTCGAAACATGGATGTTGACAAAACAGTCCAAAGGCCAAATGTCGGAACAAGTACATGACTTTAAGGCCTAAGTTAAGAACTAAAGGGCACAAAGTTGATTATAAAGACATGTCGGAGATGGGAAAACCTATAAATGGACCCTTAAGAAACTTGGAAGGACAAAACTAAGGATAAGTACTCCAAGACAAGATAAGAACAATGAACTTTCAAGGACGAAAGTTCTTAAGAGGGTGAGAATTTGTAAGACCCCAAGTATGGTTGAGACAATAGAGTTCGTCGAAACAAGGATGTTAACAAGCCGTGGGACAAATGTCGGAATAAGTACATGGCCTTAAGTCATAAGTTAAGAATCAAAGAGCACAAGGGCTGATTATAAAGATATTTCGAAGAAGGGAAAACCTATAAATGGACCCTCAAGAAACTTGGAAGGACACAACTAAGGATAAGTACCCCAAGACAAGGTAAGAACAACAAACTTTTGAGGACTAAAGTTCTTATGAGGGAGAGAATTTGTAAGACCGCAGGTATAGTTAAGACACTCGAGTATGTCGAAACAAGGATGTTGACAAAAAAGTCAAGGGCCAAATGTTCGAACAAGTACATGACTTTAAGGCCTAAGTTAAGAACTAAAGGGCACAATGCTGATTATAAAGACATGGAACAAGTACATGACTTTAAGGCCTAAGTTAAGAACTAAAGGGCACAATGCTGATTATAAAGACATGTCGGAGATGTGAAAACCTATAAATGGACCCTTAAGAAACATGGAAGCACAAAACTAAGGATAAGTACTCCAAGAGAAGATAAGAGTAATGAACGTTCAAGGACGAAAGTTCTTAAGAGGGTGAGAATTTGTAAGACAACGAGTAAGGGTGAGACACTCGAGTATGTCGAAACAAGGATGTTAACAAGTCGAAGGACAAATGTCAGAATAAGTACATGGCCTTAAGTCATAAGTTAAGAACTAAAGAGCACAAGGTCTGATTATAAAGACATGTCAAAGAAGGGAAAACCTATAAATGGACCCTCAAGAAACTTGTTAGGACACAACTAACGATAAGTACCCCAAGACAAGGTAAGAACAACCAACTTTTTAGGACTAAAGTTCTTATGGGGGTGAGAATTTGTAAGACCGCAGGTATGGTTAAGACACTCGTATATGTCGAAACATGGATGTTGACAAAACAGTCCAAAGGCCAAATGTCGGAACAAGTACATGACTTTAAGGCCTAAGTTAAGAACTAAAGGGCACAATGCTGATTATAAAGACATGTCGGAGATGTGAAAACCTATAAATGGACCCTTAAGAAACTTGGAAGCACAAAACTAAGGATAAGTACTCCAAGAGAAGATAAGAGTAATGAACGTTCAAGGACGAAAGTTCTTAAGAGGGTGAGAATTTGTAAGACAACGAGTAAGGGTGAGACACTCGAGTATGTCGAAACAAGGATGTTAACAAGTCGAAGGACAAATGTCAGAATAAGTACATGGCCTTAAGTCATAAGTTAAGAACTAAAGAGCACAAGGTCTGATTATAAAGACATGTCAAAGAAGGGAAAACCTATAAATGGACCCTCAAGAAACTTGTTAGGACACAACTAACGATAAGTACCCCAAGACAAGGTAAGAACAACCAACTTTTGAGGACTAAAGTTCTTATGTGGGTGAGAATTTGTAAGACCGCAGGTATGGTTAAGACACTCGTATATGTCGAAACATGGATGTTGACAAAACAGTCCAAAGGCCAAATGTCGGAACAAGTACATGACTTTAAGGCCTAAGTTAAGAACTAAAGGGCACAAAGTTGATTATAAAGACATGTCGGAGATGGGAAAACCTATAAATGGACCTTTAAGAAACTTGGAAGGACAAAACTAAGGATAAGTACTCCAAGACAAGATAAGAACAATGAACTTTCAAGGACGAAAGTTCTTAAGAGGGTGAGAATTTGTAAGACAACAAGTAAGGGTGAGACACTCGAGTATGTCAAAACAAGGATGTTAACAAGTCGAAGGACAAATGTCAGAATAAGTACATGGCCTTAAGTCATAAGTTAACAAGTCGAAGGACAAATGTCAGAATAAGTACATGGCCTTATGTCATAAGTTAAGAACTAAAGAGCACAAGGGCTGATTATAAAGACATGTCAAAGAAGGGAAAAGCTATAAATGGACCCTCAAGAAACTTGTTAGGACACAACTAACGATAAGTACCCCAAGACAAGGTAAGAACAACCAACTTTTTAGGACTAAAGTTCTTATGGGGGTGAGAATTTGTAAGACCGCAGGTATGGTTAAGACACTCGTATATGTCGAAACATGGATGTTGACAAAACAGTCCAAAGGCCAAATGTCGGAACAAGTACATGACTTTAAGGCCTAAGTTAAGAACTAAAGGGCACAATGCTGATTATAAAGACATGTCGGAGATGTGAAAACCTATAAATGGACCCTTAAGAAACTTGGAAGCACAAAACTAAGGATAAGTACTCCAAGAGAAGATAAGAGTAATGAACGTTCAAGGACGAAAGTTCTTAAGAGGGTGAGAATTTGTAAGACAACAAGTAAGGGTGAGACACTCGAGTATGTCGAAACAAGGATGTTAACAAGTCGAAGGACAAATGTCAGAATAAGTACATGGCCTTAAGTCATAAGTTAAGAACTAAAGAGCACAAGGGCCGATTATAAAGACATGTTGAAGAAGGGCAAANCTATAAATGGACCCTCAAGAAACTTGTTAGGACACAACTAAGGATAAGTACCCCAAGACAAGGTAAGAACAAAAAACTTTTGAGGACTAAAGTTCTTATGAGGGTGAGAATTTGTAAGACCGCAGGTATGGTTAAGACACTCGAATATGTCGAAACAAGGATGTTGACAAAACAGTCCAACGGCCAAATGTCGGAACAAGTACATGACTTTAAGGCCTAAGTTAAGAACTAAAGGGCACAATGCTGATTATAAAGACATGTCGGAGATGTGAAAACCTATAAATGGACCCTTAAGAAACTTGGAAGCA
>NW_019272031.1:3897583-4017224 GCF_002738345.1 Cucurbita maxima | reverse complement strand
ATAAGTTAAGAATCAAAGAGCACAAGGGCTGATTATAAAGATATGTCGAAGAAGGGCAAACCTATAAATGGACCCTCAAGAAACTTGTTAGGACACAACTAACGATAAGTACCCCAAGACAAGGTAAGAACAACAAACTTTTGAGGACTAAAGTTCTTATGAGGGAGAGAATTTGTAAGACCGCAGGTATAGTTAAGACACTCGAGTATGTCGAAACAAGGATGTTGACAAAAAAGTCCAAAGGCCAAATGTCGGAACAAGTACATGACTTTAAGGCCTAAGTTAAGAACTAAAGGGCACAAAGTTGATTATAAAGACATGTCGGAGATGGGAAAACCTATAAATGGACCCTTAAGAAACTTGGAAGGACAAAACTAAGGATAAGTACTCCAAGACAAGATAAGAACAATGAACTTTCAAGGACGAAAGTTCTTAAGAGGGTGAGAATTTGTAAGACCCCAAGTATGGTTGAGACAATAGAGTTCGTCGAAACAAGGATGTTAACAAGCCGTGGGACAAATGTCGGAATAAGTACATGGCCTTAAGTCATAAGTTAAGAATCAAAGAGCACAAGGGCTGATTATAAAGATATGTCGAAGAAGGGCAAACCTATAAATGGACCCTCAAGAAACTTGGAAGGACACAACTAAGGATAAGTACCCCAAGACAAGGTAAGAACAACAAACTTTTGAGTACTAAAGTTCTTATGAGGGTGAGAATTTGTAAGACCGCAGGTATAGTTAAGACACTCGAGTATGTCGAAACAAGGATGTTGACAAAAAAGTCAAGGGCCAAATGTCCGAACAAGTACATGACTTTAAGTCCTAAGTTAAGAACTAAAGGGCACAATGTTGATTATAAAGACATGTCGGAGATGGGAAAACCTATAAATGGACCCTTAAGAAACTTGGAAGGANAAAACTAACGATAAGTACTCCAAGACAAGATAAGAACAATGAACTTTCAAGGACGAAAGTTCTTAAGAGGGTGAGAATTTGTAAGACCCCAAGTAAGGTTGAGACACTCGAATACGTCGAAACGAGGACGTTAACAAGCCGTGGGACAAATGTCGGAATAAGTACATGGCCTTAAGTCATAAGTTAAGAATTAAAGGTTAACAAGCCGTGGGACAAATGTCGGAATAAGTACATGGCCTTAAGTCATAAGTTAAGAATTAAAGAGCACAAGGGCTGATTATAAAGATATGTCGAAGAAGGGAAAACCTATAAATGGACCCTCAAGAAACTTGGAAGGACACAACTAAGGATAAGTACCCCAAGACAAGGTAAGAACAACAAACTTTTGAGGACTAAAGTTCTTATGAGGGAGAGAATTTGTAAGACCGCAGGTATAGTTAAGACACTCGAGTATGTCGAAACAAGGATGTTGACAAAAAAGTCAAGGGCCAAATGTCCGAACAAGTACATGACTTTAAGTCCTAAGTTAAGAACTAAAGGGCACAATGTTGATTATAAAGACATGTCGGAGATGGGAAAACCGATAAATGGACCCTTAAGAAACTTGGAAGGACAAAACTAACGATAAGTACTCCAAGACAAGATAAGAACAATGAACTTTCAAGGACGAAAGTTCTTAAGAGGGTGAGAATTTGTAAGACACCAAGTATGGTTGAGACACTCGAATACGTCGAAACGAGGACGTTAACAAGTCAAGGGATAAAGTCAGAAGAAGTACATGGCCTTAAGTCATAAGGTAAGAACCAAAGAGCACAAGGGTTGATTAAAGACATGTCGAAGAAGAGCAAACCTTTAAATGGACCCTCAAGTACCTTGTTAGGACACAACTAAGGATAAGTACCCCTAGACAAGGTAAGAACAACGAACTTTCGAGGACTAAAGTTCTTATGAGTGTGAGAATTTGTTAGACCGCACGTATGGTTAAATCACTCGAGTATGTCGGAACAAGGATGTTGACAAGACAGTCAAGGGCCAGATTTCGGAACAAGTACATGACTTTAAGGCATAAGTTAAGAACTAAAGGGCACGATGCTGTTTATAAAGACATGTCGGAGATGGGAAAACCTATAAATGCACCCTTAAGGAACTTGGAAGGAAAAAACTAAGGATAAGTACTCCAAGACAAGATAAGAACAATGAACTTTCAAGGACGAGAGTTCTTAAGAGGGTGAGAATTTGTGAGACCCCAAGTAAGGTTGAGACAATAGAGTTCGTCGAAACAAGGATGTTAACAAGTCATGGGACAAATGTCGGAATAAGTGCATGGCCTTAAGTCATAAGTTGAGAACCAAAGAGCACCAGGGCTGATTATAAAGATATGTCGAAGAAGGGCAAACCTATAAATGGACACTCAAGAAACTTGGAAGGACACAACTAAGGATAAGTACCCCAAGACAAGGTAAGAACAACAAACTTTTGAGGACTTAAGTTCTTATGAGGGTGAGAATTTGTAAGACCGCAGGTATGGTTAAGACACTCGAGTATGTCGAAACAAGGATGTTGACAAAAAAGTCAAGGGCCAAATGTCGGAACAAGTACATGACTTTAAGTCCTAAGTTAAGAACTAAAGGGCACAATGTTGATTATAAAGACATGTCGGAGATGGGAAAACCTATAAATGGACCCTTAAGAAACTTGGAAGGACAACACTAAGGATAAGTACTCCAAGACAAGATAAGAACAATGAACTTTCAAGGAAGAAAGTTCTTAAGAGGGTAAGAATTTGTAACACCCCAAGTAAGGTTGAGACACTTGAATTCTTCGAAACAAGGATTTTAACAAATCATGGGACAAATGACGGAATAAGTACATGACCTTAAGTCATAAGTTAAGAACTAAAGAGCACAAGGGCTGATTATAAAGACATGTCGAAGAAGGGCAAACCTTTAAATGGACCCTTAAGAACCTTGTTAGGACACAACTAAGGATAAGTACCTCAAGACAAGGTAGGAACAACAAACTTTTGAGGACTAAAGTTCTTATGAGGGTGAGAATTTGTAAGACCGCAAGTATGGTTAAGACACTCGTGTATGTTGAAACAAGGATGTTGACAACACAGTCAAGGGCCAAATGTCGGAACAAGTACATGACTTTATGGCATACATTAAGAACTAAAGGGCACAATGCTGATTATAAAGACATGTCGGAGATGGGAAAACCTATAAATGGACCCTTAAGAAACTTGGTAGGACAACACTAAGGATAAGTACTCCAAGACAAGATAAGAACAATGAACTTTCAAGGAAGAAAGTTCTTAAGAGGGTAAGAATTTGTAACACCCCAAGTTAGGTTGAGACACTTGAGTTCTTCGAAACAAGGATTTTAACAAATCATGGGACAAATGTCGGAATAAGTACATGGCCTTAAGTCATAAGTTAAGAACTAAAAAGCACAAGGGCCGATTATAAAGACATGTCGAAGAAGGGCAAACCTATAAATGGACCCTCAAGAAACTTGTTTGGACACAACTAAGGATAAGTACCCCAAGACAAGGTAAAAACAACAAACTTTTGAGGACTAAAGTTCTTATGAGGGTGAGAATTGTTAAGACCGCAGGTATGGTTAAACAACAAACTTTTGAGGACTAAAGTTCTTATGAGGGTGAGAATTGTTAAGACCGCAGGTATGGTTAAGACACTCGAATATGTCGACTAAAGTTCTTATGAGGGTGAGAATTGTTAAGACCGCAGGTATGGTTAAGACACTCGAATATGTCGAAACAAGGATGTTGACAAAACAGTCCAAGGGCCAAATGTCGGAACAAGTACATGACTTTAAATGGACCCTCAAGAATGGACATGTCGAAGAAGGGCAAACCTATAAATGGACCCTCAAGAAACTTGTTAGGACACANCTAAGGATAAGTATCCCAAGACAAGGTTAGAACAACAAACTTTTGAGGACTAAAGTTCTTATGAGGGTGAGAATTGTTAAGACCGCAGGTATGGTTAAGACACTCGAATATGTCGAAACAAGGATGTTGACAAAACAGTCCAAGGGCCAAATGTCGGAACAAGTACATGACTTTAAATGGACCCTCAAGAATGGACATGTCGAAGAAGGGCAAACCTATAAATGGACCCTCAAGAAACTTGTTAGGACACAACTAAGGATAAGTATCCCAAGACAAGGTTAGAACAACAAACTTTTGAGGACTAAAGTTCTTATGAGGGTGAGAATTGTTAAGACCGCAGGTATGGTTAAGACACTCGAATATGTCGAAACAAGGATGTTGACAAAACAGTCCAAGGGCCAAATGTCGGAACAAGTACATGACTTTTAAGGCCTAAGTTAAGAACTAAAGGGCACAATGCTGATTATAAAGACATGTCGGAGATGTGAAAATTTAAGGCCTAAGTTAAGAACTAAAGGGCACAATGCTGATTATAAAGACATGTCGGAGATGTGAAAACCTATAAATGGACCCTTAAACTAAAGGGCACAATGCTGATTATAAAGACATGTCGGAGATGTGAAAACCTATAAATGGACCCTTAAGAAACTTGGNAGCACAAAACTAAGGATAAGTACTCCAAGAGAAGATAAGAGTAATGAACTTTCAAGGACGAAAGTTCTTAAGAAGGTGAGAATTTGTAAGACAACAAGTAAGGGTGAGACACTCGAGTATGTCGAAACAAGGATGTTAACAAGTCGAAGGACAAATGTCAGAATAAGTACATGGCCTTAAGTCATAAGTTAAGAACTAAAGAGCACAAGGGCTGATTATAAAGACATGTCAAAGAAGGGCAAACCTTTAAATGTACCCTCAAGAACCTTGTTAGGATACAACTATGGATAAGTACCCCAAGACAAGGTAAGAACAACCAACTTTTGAGGACTAAAGTTCGTATGGGGGTGAGAATTTGTAAGACCGCAGGTATGGTTAAGACACTCGAATATGTCGAAACAAGGATGTTGACAAAACAGTCCAAAGGCCAAATGTCGGAACAAGTACATGACTTTAAGGCCTAAGTTAAGAACTAAAGGGCACAAAGTTGATTATAAAGACATGTTGGAGATGCGAAAACCTATAAATGGACCCTTAAGAAACTTGGAAGGACAAAACTAAGGATAAGTACTCCAAGACAAGATAAGAACAATGAACTTTCAGGGACGAAAGTTCTTAAGAGGGTGAGAATTTGTAAGACCCCAAGTATGGTTGAGACAATAGAGTTCGTCGAAACAAGGATGTTAACAAGCCGTGGGACAAATGTCGGAATAAGTACATGGCCTTAAGTCATAAGTTAAGAATCAAAGAGCACAAGGGCTGATTATAAAGATATGTCGAAGAAGGGCAAACCTATTCATAAGTTAAGAATCAAAGAGCACAAGGGCTGATTATAAAGATATGTCGAAGAAGGGCAAACCTATAAATGGACCCTCAAGAAACTTGGAAGGACACAACTAAGGATAAGTACCCCAAGACAAGGTGGTAAGAACAACAAACTTTTGAGGACTAAAGTTCTTATGAGGGTGAGAATTTGTAAGACCGCAAGTATGGTTAAGACACTCGAGTATGTCGAAACAAGGATGTTGACAAAACAGTCAAGGGCCAAATGTCGGAACAAGTACATGACTTTAAGTCCTAAGTTAAGAACTAAAGGGCACAATGTTGATTATAAAGACATGTCGGAGATTTGAAAACCTATAAATGGAACTTTAAGAAACTTGGAAGGAAAAATCTAAGGATAAGTACTCCAAGACAAGATAAGAACAATGAACTTTCAATGACTAAAGTTCTTAAGAGGTTGAGAATTTGTAACACCCCAAGTAAGGTTGAGACACTCGAGTTCGTCGAAACAAGGATGTTAACAAGTTATGGGACAAATTTCGGAATAAGTACATGGCCTTAAGTTATAAGTTAAGAACTACAGAGCACAAGGGCTGATTATAAAGACATGTCGAAGAAGGGCAAACCTTTAAATGGACCCTTAAGAACATTGTTAGGACACAACTAAGCATAAGTACCCCAAGACAAGGTAAGAACAACGAACTTTCGAGGACTAAAGTTCTTATGAGGGTGAGAATTTGTAAGACCGCAGGTATGGTTAAGACACTCGAGTATGTCGAAACAAGGATGTTGACAAAACAGTCAAGGGCCAAATGTCGGAAAAAGTGCATGACTTTATGACATACGTTAAGAACTAAAGGGCACAATGCTGATTAAAAAGACATGTCGGAGATGGGAAAACCTATAAATGGTCCCTTAAGAAAGTTGGAAGGACAAAACTAAGGATAAGTACTCCGATACAAGATAAGAACAATGAACTTTCAAGGACGAAAGTTCTTAAGAGGGTGAGAATTTTTAAGACCCCAAGTATGGTTGAGACACTTGAATTTGTCGAAGCAATGATGTTAACAAGTCGAGGGACAAATGTCGGAATAAGTCCATGGCCTTAAGTCATAAGTTAAGAACTAAAGAGCACAAGGGCTGATTATTAAGACATGTCGAAAAAGGTCAAACCTAAAAATGGACCCTTAAGAAACTTGTTAGGACCCAACTTAATATATGTACTCCAAGACAAGGTAAGAACAACGAACTTTTGAGGACTAAAGTTCATATGAGGGTGAGATTTTGTAAGACCCCAAGTATGGTTTGGACACTCGAGTATGTCGAAACAAGGATGTTGACAAAACAGTCAAGGGCTAAATGTTGGAATAAGTACATCACTTTAAGTCATAAGTTAAGAACTAATGGGCACAATGCCTGTTTATAAAGACATGTCGGAGATGTGAAAACCTATAAATGGACCCTTAAGAAATTTGGAAGGATAAAACTAAGGATAAGTACTCCAATAAAAGATTAGAACAATGAACTTTCAAGGACGAAAGTTCTTAAGAGGGTTAGAATTTGTAAGACCCCAAGTAAGGTTGAGACACTTGAGTTCGTCGAAACAAGGATGTTAACAAGTCGAGGGACAAATGTCCGAATAAGTACATGGCCTTAAGTCATAAGTTGAGAACTAAAGAGCACAAAGCAGGTTATAAAGAAATGTTGAAGATGGAAAAACCTATAAATGGACCTTTATGAAACATGAAAGGACATAACTAAGGATAAGTATCCCAAGACAAGGTAAGAACCATGAACTTTTGAGGATGAATGTTCTTGGGAGGGTGAGAATTTTCAAGATCCCAAGTAGGGTTAAGACACTCGAGTATGTCGAAACAAGGATGTTGACAAGATAGTCAAGGGGAAAATGTCGGAACAAGTACCTAGGCTTAAGGTCTAAGTTATGAACTAAAGGGCACAAGGGCTGATTATAAAGACATGTCGGAGAAGGGCAAACCTATAAATGGAATCTTAAGAAACTTGAAAGGACATAACTAAGGATAAGTACCTCTAGACAAGGTAAGAACAATAAACTTTCGAGGACGAAATTCTTAAGAGGGTGAGAATTTGTGAGATCCCAAGTAAGGTTAAGACACTCGAGTATGTCGAAACAAGGATGTTGGCAAGACAGTCAATGACCAATTGTCAGAACAAGTACATGGCTTTAAGGCATAAGTTAAGAAGTAAAGGGCACAAGGGCGGATTATAAAGACATGTCAGAGAAGGAAAAACCTATAAATGGACCCCTAAGAAACTTGAAAGGACATAACTAAGGATAAGTACCCCAAGACAAGGTAAGTACAATGAACTTTCGAGGACGAAAGTGCTTAACAGGGTGAGAATTTGTAAGATCCCAAGTAATGTAAAACCCTCGAGTATGTCGAAACAAGGATGTTGACAAGATAGTCAATGGCCAAATGACATAACAAGTACATGGCTTTAAGACATAAGTTAATAAATAAAGGGCACAAGGGCTGATTATAAAGACATGTCGGAGAAGGGAAAACCTACAAATGGACCCTTAAGAAACTTGGATAGACAAAACTAAGGATAAGTACTTGAAGACAAGATAAGGACAATGAACTTTCAAGGACGAAAGTTCTTAAGAGGGTATGAATTTGTATGACCCAAAGTAAGTTTGCGACACTCTAGTATGTCGAAACAAGGATGTTAACAAGTCAACGGACAATTGTCGGAATAAGTACATGGCCTTAAGGCATAAGTTAATAACTAAATGACACAAGGGCTAATTATAAAGACATGTCGAAGAAGGGCAAACCTATAAATAGACTCTTAAGAAACTTTGAAAGATATAACTATCGATAAGTACTCCAAGACAAGGTAAGAACAATAAACTATCGAGGACGAAAGTTCTGAAGAGGTTCAGAATTTGTGAGACATAAGTAAGGTTTAGTCACTCGAGTATGTCGAAACAAGGATGTTCATAAGTCAAGGGACAAATGTTGGAATAAGTACATGGCCTTAAGACATACGTTAGGAACTAAAGAGCACAAGGGCTGATTATAAAGACATGTTGGAGAAGGGAAAACCTATAAATTTCTGCTTAAGAAACTTGAAAGGACATAACTAAGGATAAGTACCCCAAGACAAGGTAAGAACAATGAACTTACGAGGACGAAAGTACGTAAGAGGGTGAGAATCTGTAAGATCCCAAGTAAGGTTAAGACACTTGAGTAGGTCGAAACATGGATGTTGACAAGACAGTCAAGGGCCAAATGTCCGAACAAGTACAAGCCTTTAAGGCATAAGTTACGAACTAAAGGGCACAATGGCTTATTATAAAGACATGTCGTTGAATGATAAATCTATAAATGGACCTTAAGAAACTTTGGAAGGACAAGTACCCCCAAGACAAGGTAAGAACAATGAACTTTTAGGACGAAACTTCTTAAGAGGGTGAGAATTTGTAAGACACCAAGTAAGGTAAAGACACTCGAATATGTCGGAACAAGGATGTTGACAAGACAATCAAGGGGCAAATGTCGAAACAAGTACATGGCCTGAAGGCATAAGTTAAAAACTGAAGGGCCTATTGGCTGATTCTAAAGACGTGTTGGAGAAGGGAAAACCTATAAATGGACCCTTTAGATACTTGGAAGGACAAAACTAAGGATAAGTACCCCAAGACAGGGTAAGAACAATGTACTTTTGAGGACGAAAGTTCTTATGAGGGTGAAAATTTGTAAGACCCCAAGTAAGGTTGAGACATTCAAGTATGTCGAGACAAGGATGTTAACAAGTCAAGGGACAAATGTCGGAACAATTACATGGCCTTGAGGCATAAGTTAAGAACGAAAGGAGACAAGGGCTAATTATAAAGACATGTCGGAGAAGGCAAACCTAAAAATGGACACTTAAGAAACTTGGAAGGACAAAACTAAGGATAAGTACCCCAAGTCAAGGTAAGAACAATGAACTATGGAGGACGAAAGTTCTTATGTGGTTGAGAATTTTTAAGATTTCAAGTCAGGTTTAGACACTCGAGTATGTCGAAACAAGGATGTTGACAAGTCAAGGGGGAAATGTTGGAACAAGTATATGGCCTTAAGGCATAAGTTAAGAACTAAAGAGCACAAGGGCTGATTATAAAGACATGTCGAAGAAGGGAAAATCTATAAATGAACCCTTAAGAAACTTGAAAGGACATGACTAAGGATTAGTACCCCAAGACAAGGTAAGAACAAAGAACTTTCGAGGACGATAGTTCTTAAGAGGGTGAGAATTTGTAAGATCCCAAGTAAGGTTAAGACACTCGAGTATGTCGAAATAAGAATATTGACAAAATAGTCATGGGCCAAATGTCGGAACAAGTACAGGGCTTTAAGGCATAAGTTAAGAACTAAAGGGCACAATGACTAATTATAAAGACATGTTGGAGATGGACAATCCTATAAATTATCCTTGAGAAACTTGGAAGGACATAACTACGGATAAGTACCTCCAAAACAAGGTGTAAGAACAGTGAACTTTCGTCCGAAAGTTCTTAAGAGGGTGAGAATTTATAAGACCTCAAGTAAGGTTAATACACTCGAATATGTTGGAACGAGGATGTTGACAAGACAGACAAGGGGCAAATGTCGAAAACAAGTAAATGGCTTGAAGGCATAAGTTAAAAACTAAAGGGCACAATGGCTGATTTTAAAGACATGTTGGAGAAGGGGAAAACTTGTAAATGGACCCTTTAAAAACTTGGAATGACATAACTAAGGATAAGTACCCGAAAATAGGTAGGAACAATGAACTTTCGAGGACGACAGTTCTTAAGAGGGTGAGAATTTGTATGACCCCAAGTAATGTTAAGATGCTCGACTATGTCGGAACAAGGATGTTGACAAGACAGTCAATGGGCAAATGTCGAAACAAGTTCATAGCCTTGAGGCATAAGTTAAGAACTAAAGGGCACAAGGGCTGATTATAAAGACACGTGGAGAAGGGCAAACCTATAAATGGACCCTTGTCTTGGGGTACTAAGGATAAGTACCCTAAGGGGGTACTAAGGATAAGTACCCTAAGACAAAGTAAGAACAATGAACTTTCAAGTACGGAAGTTCTTAGGAGGGTGAAAATTTGTTAGACCCCAAGTAGATTAAGAACTCGAGTATGTCGAAATAAGGATGTTGACAAGATAGTCATGGGGCAAATGTCAAAAAAAGGACTGATTTTAAAGGCATGTCAGTGAAGGGCAAACCTATAAATGGACGCTTAAGAAACTTGGAAGGACATAACTAAGGATAAGTACCCCAAGACAAGGTAAGAACAATGAACTTTCAAGGACGAAAGTTCGTAACATGGTGAGAATTTGTATGATCCCAAGTAAAGTTTAAACACTAGAGTATGTCAAAACAAGGATGTTGACAAGACAGTCAAGGGCCAAATGTCGGAACAAGTACATGCTTTAAGGCATAAGTTAAGCACTTAAGGGCACAAGGGCTGATTATAAAGTCATGTCGGAGAAGGACAAACCTATTAATGGACCCTAAAGAAACTTGGCATGACATAACGAAGGATAAGTACCCCAAGACAAGATAAGAAAAAGAAATTTCGAGGAAGAAACTACTTAAGAGGGTGAGAATTTGTAAGACCCCAAGTAAGGTTAAGACACTCGAATATATCTAAACAAGGATGTTGACAAGACAGTCAAGGGAAAAATGTCGGAACAAGTACTTGGCCTTAAGGCATAGTTAAGAACTAAAGGGAACAAGGGCTGATTATAAAGACATGTCGGAGAAGGGAAAACCTATAAATGGACCATTAACAAACTTGGAAGGACGTAAGGAAGGATAAGTACTTGAAGACAAGATAAGAACAATGAAGTTTCGATGACGAGACTTCTTAAGAGAGTGATAATTTATAAGACCCCAAGTAAGGTTAAGACACTCGAATATGTCGAAACAAGGATATTGACAAGACAGTTGGAACAAGTATATTGCCTTAAGGCATAAGTTAAAAACTAAATGGTACAAGGGCTAAGAAATGTTGGAGAATGGAAAACCTATAAATGGACCGACCCTTAAGAAACTTTGAAGGACATTACTAAGGATAAGTACCCCAAGACAAGGTAAAAACAATGAAATTTTGAGGACGAAAGTTCTTAAGAGGGTTTGAATTTTAAGATCCCAAGTAAGGTTAAGACACTCAAATATGTCGGAACAAGGATGTTGACAAGACAGTCAAAGGTGAAAATGTCGGAACAAGTACATGGCCTTAAGGCATAAGTTAAAAACTTAAGGGCACAATGCTGATTATAAAAACATGTCGGAGAAGGGAAAACCTGTCAATGGAGAAGACAGTCAAAAGGGACAAATGCTAGAACAAGTACATGACCTTAAAACATAAGTTAAGAATTAAAGGCCACAAGTGTAGATAATAAGGACATGCCAACGAAGGACAAAGATATAAAAGGACCCTCAGAAAACTTGGAATGACATAACTAAGGACAAGCACCCTACGACAAGGTAAGAAAAGTGAATTTTTTGGGACAAATATTCTTGAGGGGAGAATTTGCAAGACCTCAAGTAAGGTGAAGACACTCGAGTAAGTTAAAGTTGTAAGAGACTCCAGGAAAGTTAAGGAGACGCAAAAAAGAGATTCTTAATGCCCAAGCAAGGTTTCATAGGGATGAAAAAGGTTCAGAAAAAAAATAGAACTTAAAAGGTAAAAAGGTCATCATTTTCAATTCTATGTAAACTGAGATTTTTAATTCCTTATGGAGATAAAATTTCAAAATGCTCGAGAGGAAAAAATGTTCGAATTTTTCCGAATAAAATATTTAAAAATTTCCAAATTACCAAAATACCCATGAAGTTCCATATATTTATGAAAATGCTCTATCAAGAAAATCTTTCCCAGATTCATTTTCAGTATGGGTTAGTTGGATAAAAGCTTCCATATCTAAAGATCCGACCGTTGGATTAGTCCTAAATTTGGTTATTGTCTAGAAGACTCGGATATCTTTAAATCTAACGGTGGACGACAACAAATAAGAAGATATGGGCAACGTTTAGGGACAACAAGGGTAGTACAAGAATTAAGGAAGGCCTTGTAACACCAAGAAAAGAACTTAAGACCCTAAGAATCCGTCATCTACAAGAAGGAACAAAAGGAACCTCTAAGATACAACCTTGAAGTAACAAGTTTCATTATCTCAAGGCTTGTTAAACATAAAGAATAAGATAAGCTCTAAGATATAAGGAAAAAACGGATGACAAAGGAAGACTTGTCAATCTCAATAAAAGATATTGAGAAGACTTTCAAAAGGGGCAAATGTCAGAACAAGTACATGGCCTTAAGGCATAAGTTAAGAACTAAAGGCCACAAGGACAAATTATTAGGATATGTCGGAGAAGTTCAAACCTGTAAAAGGACCTTCAAGAAACTTGGAAGGACATAACTAAAGACAAGTAACCCAAGGCAAGCTCAGAATAGTGAACTTTCCGGGACAAAATTTCTTAAGAGGGGGAGAATTTGTAAGACCCCTTGTAAAGTTAAGACACTCGAGTAAGTTCAAGGCATAAAAAAAAATGATTAAAAGACCAAAGGAAGGTTAAGGGGTCAAAGAAGAGATTCTCAATGCGTTATAAGCATACTAAGCATAAAGTGCCAACAAAATGTCATTTTTCCAATTTTAAGTAAACTTTCTCGAATTTTTAATTCCTTATTAGAGAAGGAATTTCAAAATGCTCAAGAAGGTAAAAACGACCAAAAATGGGTAAATAGTTTTTGGAAAATGTTTGGATTTTCAGAATAAAAACTCAAAATGTGGAAATACCCCTATGCTTCAATTATTTACAAAAATGCCCCTGACCAGAAATTATTTCCAGATTGGTTTACAGCAGGAGTCAGCTAGAAAAAATCTTTCATATCTCAAGATTCAGCTATTGGATTTGTCCCAAATTTGGATATGATCTAGAAGACTTAGATATGTTTAGATCTAACGGTTGGTGTTGAAAAATGACGTTAGCAACATCCTCATCGGAGTAGATTTTTCCAATGGACCTTCCAGAAGTTTCAAGTTTAAAATCAGCACTATTTTGTATGTTTTTAGTTCGTTGCAAGCCTCATCCACAAATAAGAAAACGTGATCAATGTTTAAGGACAAGAGTAGAGGCTCGAGAGTACAAAGATTAAGGAAGGCCAAGGGTAGTTATAGGGATTAAGTAGGGCACCAAGAAGAACTTAAGACCCTTAGAAGCCACCTTGTACAAAAAGAAACAAAAGGAACCTCTAAGATACAACCTTGAAGGAACAATGTTGATTATGTCAAGATTTGTTGACCATAAGGAGGAACAATGTTGATTATGTCAAGATTTGTTGACCATAAGGAAGACGATAAGCTCTAAGATATAAGGAAACTCAAGTATGATAAAGGAAGACTTTGTAATCTCAACAAACGATGTTGAGAAGACATTAAAAAAGAACAAATGCCGGAGCAAGTATTTATGGAAGGATGGAAGAAAGATAAGTTTGGGTATAAGAATTTTGGGTTGAAGTATGAGATTCGACCTCAATTTCTTTAATAGGAAACCGATCCATTAGTGGTAAATGAAACACTATATGTTCGAATAGACCATAAAAAATTATAGGTTTTTGGATATAAGAAATTTGGCTTGAAGTATGAGATTCGACTTCAAATATTCTAGGGGCAGTCAGCTTGAGTGGAAGTCATGGCTTGGTCACCCTGATGTTCGAGGGCACATAACAAGCTCAAAACCCAAGTCACATTTTGAAGTCATGGCTTTGTCACATTGATGAATGCAAACCAACTTGTTATGCTTGTTATGCTGAGTAATACCATAAAATTATTTGGCATCTTTAGAAATGGAAAGAGCTCCAATAGATTTGAAAACCAAAGGAGATAGAATTTTGCACTATGTTCAGTTGAACTTACAACATTATAATTTAATTCTTTTGGTTTAAAGCGGGTTTTCCTTGTTTCTCTCTGTTACTTAAAAATATTGGGATAAAAATGTAGTCATATGTTATGTTACTAACTTCAGGCACGGCTTTTGTTTTGTTTTTATTTATTATGTTTTGCGTTTTGGTTTGTCTTCATTGGTAAATTGACTCAGTATACCTGCTTATTCTATATATATTTGTGCATGTTCACTCTTGTATGCTCTCGCCATCGAACCATTCACAACTTAATGTATTAGTAGGATCCTCTCTAGCTTTCACTATTATTTTGTGATGCATTCCTTAATAGAATGAGTTCTTACATCAAAATATCATAAATTCTACTCTAATCACAATGAATTGGTTCTTGATCAGCAGTAAAACTTATTTTTCTTGCTACTAAGCCATGACTTCCACTCAAGCTAGCTGACTGCGCCCTAGAATTTAATTGTCCACAAGATTCTTAAATCATGACCGAATCATCGACTCAGTAGCAAGAAAAATAAATTTTACAGCTGATCAAGAGCCGATTCACTATGATTAGAGTAGAATTTATGATGCTTTGATATAAAAACTCATTCTATTAAGGAATGCATCACAAAATAACAGTGAAAGCCAGAAAGGATTCTACTAATACATTAAGTTGTGAATGGTTCAATGGCGAGAGCATACAGAGTGAGCATGCACAAATATATATATAATAAACATGTATACCGAGTTAATTTACCAATGAAGACAGACTAAAACATAAATCATAATAAGGACAAAACAAAAACAATACCTGAAATAGTAACATATTTGCTACATTTTTATCTCAATATTTTTACATAACGTAGAAAAATAAGGAAAACCCGCTTTAAACCAAAAGAATTAAATTATAATGTTGTAGGTTCAACAGAACATGGTGTAAAAATCATCTCTTTTGGTTTTTAAATTTATCGGAGCTCTTATGCCAAATAATTTTCTTGTATTGATCACATGACAAGTGGTTTGCATTCATCTTTCTGTCTATAAGCTGTAACAGAGATGGTTTCCAAGTTACAAAGCTTTAGTGTCACGTCCCACTTCTATGCTCCCAAGTTCATTGGCACTTGTAGACTAAAAAATGCCATTGTTTTTGGTTCCATTCAAACATAGTGAATGTATACTCTCCCAAGTAGCACATCAAAGTCAGGAAAACCTGTGGAACATTGTACATTCCAGTCTTTCTGATTTGATTATAAATAAATAAGTTACCTAAAGGTTCCTTCTAAGTTCCTGTTCTTGGCTAGTTAGTTCACCAAAATTAGGAGCTTCTTAGAAAACCCAGGCATAGCAACATATAAGCATACAAAATGGCAACATATAAGCATAGTCCCCTATTTAGGTGCAACTTCTGGGCTCTTAGTGGGCGCATTTTCCTTGGAGTTGAACCAGGATTAAATCCCCTTTTCTCATTACTACTTTTGTCATCATTTTAGCTTCTTTTTATCAACTATACTATAAAACCCACAAAATCATCACTATTTTCTTTGGTTAGAGTCACAAACGTTACAGAGAGTTTTTGTTGCTCAGTTGAATTTTGTTACATCTATTCCTTTAATATTCAATACTTGGAGTACTCTCCATCTATTACTTGAGAAGCATGCACTTGGGCTTGTACCCATCACCTGTCATGAAGGCTTCTGCGAGATCCCACATCGATTTAAGGGAGGGTAATGAAGCATTCTTTATAAGGGTGGGGAAATCTCTTCCTAGCAAATGTGTTTTAAAAACCTTAGGGGGAAACCCGAAAGGGAAAACCCACAAAGAATAATATCTGCTAGCAGTGGGATTGGGCTGTTATAGCTTCAACCCCCGAATCACATGATTGTGATTCGGGTTTGCATAAACCATGCTTTGAAGTTTCTTGTAGATATCTCTGTGCACTTTTGACTGCTGTAATGTATTGCGATTCTACAAATATTGAGTCAGTTTGCTAATTATGCATGCAATCTCTGGATGTGTATTGTGAAGCCCAATTGCACTTACATAAACTATAGGATTAGGATTAGTCATTTACCTGACCATCATGTGCTGTACAGTTGGATTTGAACAAGCCTTAAGAGTACAGTCCATTCTCATATCTATGAACACCGACATAGGTTCTTGATTATTAAACTCATTTGACAAAGCTTTATGTTTGTGTTAGACCAAGAAATTCCAGTATTTAGATGTAAAGAATACCGCTTTTAGACCTTGTCTGCATCAGATAATTAGATTGGTTTGGGATTTCCATATTTTCTAGGGCTTCTCCAACTTGTTCAGTGTAATCTGGAACTGAATCTCAACATGTGATCAGCCCATTAGCCATAGACATTAAACTATTCACAGTAGGAGATGTGTTTGAGCTTAAACTATTCACAGTAGGAGTAGGAGACATAGCTGATGTGTTTGAGCTGAGATCCTAGGAGTGGTAGCTTCAACTGATACAGACCTTCCTTAAGTACCTTTTGTAGCATTACTTTCCTTGTTGCCTTGTCCTTGACAAAACAGTCATTTCTTGAGCTAAACGAGCAACAGTGATAAGATTTTGAGTGATTTGAGGAACGTGAGAAACTTTTGAGTCTATTCCCATTCTACCTACCGTTAAGAGGCCATTATCATGATATTCAGACCTATTCAGCAGTGAAGCAATAGCCCATTCAGCCCAGAGATCTCCTCCAATAGGTTCCAGATCCAAGAGGTAGTATCAGGACTCTTAGCTATTGTTCTCGAGAAATGACATGATTTGACCCATTCCTCGAAAGTTTTTGTATGTTGTATGTTGACCTTTTTTTGAAACATTTCCTATTGTTTTGGTAGACGGAGATGAAATTGTTAGAGCGGATGTTCATTCTTCGAATAGGAGAATCAAAATATGATGTTGAATGGGTCGATGTAACTATTGAGTTCTATAATGGTAAACTCAATGTAGTCGGTTCGTGATCTTGCAACTAAGAAAAAAATAGGCTAGATGTGCTCAATTGGATGAAAATTTAGAATTAAATCGTGCTACTTTGAAATTTGATGAGGTTTTTTGTAGCAGTCCAAGGGATTAGTTTACTTTTGGGCATGTGTTGTTTGGTTTACTTGATGCTCGGACCTTGTTCGAAGAAGTTTTTGCTGGGATTGACCCATGGTTAGCTCCTCGAAAATTTTAGGCTTATGTTTGTTTCGTGAATCCAAGGTACTCGGACATTTTGGTTATTCACTTCTTTGTATTTTGCATTATATTCATGAATTGATCCATCCTAGGTTAGCACGATATTTGCTTGTATGGCCATCCATGTAAGTGACTAAAGGGCACAAGGGCTAATTATAAAGACATGTCGGAGATGGACAATCCTATAAATGGACCTTAAGAAACTTGGAAGGACATAACTAAGGATAAGTACCCCAAAACAAGGTAAGAACAATAAACTTTCGAGGACGAAAGTTCATAAGAGGGTGAGAATTTGTAAGAACCCAAGTAAGATTTATACACTCGAATATGTTGGAATGAGGATATGTTGACAAGACAGTCAAGGGGCAAATGTCGAAACAAGTACATGGCCTTAAGGCATAAGTTAATAACTAAAGGGTACAATGGCTGATTAAAGACATGGTGGAGATGGGAAACTTTAGAAACTTCGAAAATAGGTAGGAACAATGAACTTTCGAGGACGACATTTATTAAGAGGGTGAGAATTTGTAAGACCCCAAGTAAGGTTAAGATGCTCGATTATGTCGGAACAAGTACATAGCCTAAAGACATATGTTAAGAACTAAAGGGCACAAGGGCTGATTATAAAGACAGGTCGGAGAAGGGAAAACCTATAAATGGACCCTTGTCTTGGGGTACTCAGGATACGTACCTAAGACAAGGTAAGAACAATGATTTTTCAAGTATGAAAGTTCGTAGGAGGGTGAGAATTTGTAAGACCCCAAGTAAGGCTAAGAACTCGAGTATGTCGAAATAAGGATGTTGACAAGACAGTCAAGTGGCAATGTCGAAAAAAGTACATGACCTTAATGCATAAGTTAAGAACTAAATGGCACAAGGATTGATTATAAAGACATGTCGGAGAAGGGCAAACCTATAAATGGACGCTTAAGAAATTTGGAAGGACATAACTAAGGATAAGTACCCCAAGACAAGGTAAGAACAATGAACTTTCAAGGACGAAAGTTCGTAACATGGTGAGAATTTGTATGATCCCAAGTAAAGTTTAAACACTAGAGTATGTCAAAACAAGGATGTTGACAAGACAGTCAAGGGCCAAATGTCGGAACAAGTACATGCTTTAAGGCATAAGTTAAGCACTTCAGGGCACAAGGGCTGATTATAAAGTCATGTCGGAGAAGGACAAACCTATTAATGGACCCTAAAGAAACTTGGCATGACATAACGAAGGATAAGTACCCCAAGACAAGATAAGAAAAAGAAATTTCGAGGAAGAAACTACTTAAGAGGGTGAGAATTTGTAAGACCCCAAGTAAGGTTAAGACACTCGAATATATCTAAACAAGGATGTTGACAATACAGTCAAGGGAAAAATGTCGGAACAAGTACTTGGCCTTAAGGCATAGTTAAGAACTAAAGGGCACAAGGGCTGATTATAAAGACATGTCGGAGAAGGAAAAACCTATAAATGGACCCTAAGAAACTTGAAAGGACATAACTAAGGATAAGTACTCCAAGACATGGTAAGAACAATGAACTTTCGAGGACGAAGGGCTTAAGCGGTTGAGATTTTGTAAGACCCCAAGTAAGGTTAAGACACTCGAGTATGTCGAAACAATGATGTTGACAAGACAGTGAAAGCCCAAATGTCGGAACAAGTACATGTCCTTAAAGCATAAGTTAAGAACTAAAAGGCACAAGGGCTGATCATAAAGACATGTTGGAGAATGAAAAACCTATAAATGGACCCTTAAGAAACTTGAAAGGATATAACTAAGGATAAGTACCCTAAGACAAGGTAAGAACAATGAACTTTCGAGGACGAAAGTGCTTAAGAGGTTGAGATTTTGTAAGATCCCAAGTAAGGTTAAGACACTCGAGTATGTCGAAACAAGGATGTTGACAAGACAGTGAAGGCCCAAATGTCGGAACAAGTACATGGTCTTAAAGCACAAGTAAATAACTAAAGGGCACAAGGGCTGATCATAAAGACATGTTGGAGAATGAAAAACCTACAAATGAACCCTTAAGAAACTTGAAAGGACATAACTAAGGATAAGTACCCCAAGACAAGGTAAGAACAATGAACTTTCGAGGACGAAAGTGCTTAAGAGGGTGAAAATTTGTAAGATCCCAAGTAAGGTTAAGACACTCGAGTATGTCGAAACAAGGATGTTGACAAGACAGTCAAGGGCCAAATGTCGGAACAAGTACATGACTTTAAGGCATAAGTTATGAACTAAAGGGCACAAGTGCTGATTATAAAGACATGTTGGAGAAGGAAACATTATAAAGACATCTCGAGAAATGACATGATTTGGCCCATTCCTCGAAAGTTTTTGTATGTTGTATGTTGACCTTTTTTTGAAACATTTCCTATTGTTTTGGTAGACGGAGATGAAATTGTTAGATCTGATGTTCATTTTTCGAATAGGAGAATCGAAATATGATGTTGAATGGGTCGATGTAACTATTGAGTTCTATAATGGTAAACTCAATGGAGTCGGTTAGTGATCTTGCAACTATGAAAAAAATATGCTAGATGTGCTCAATTGGGTGAAAATTTAGAATTAGATCGTGCTACTTTGAAATTTGATGAGGTTTTTTGTAGCAGTCCAAGGGATTAGTTTACTTTTGGGCATGTGTTGTTTGGTTTACTTGATGCTCGGACCTTGTTCGAAGAAGTTTTTGCTAGGATTGACCCATGGTTAGCTCCTAAAAAATTTTAGGCTTGTGTTTGTTTCGTGAATCCAAGGTACTCAGACATTTTGGTTATTCACTTCTTTGTATTTTGCATTATATTCATGAATTGATCCATCCTAGGTTAGCACGATATTTGCTTGTATGACCATCCATGTAAGTGACTTTATTATCGACTTGGTCAGAAGACTTGTTTTATGTATGATGACTTGTGCCCAGTGGCCCTTGCACGTGTCATGTCTGTTTATATGACATTATGATGTGTTATGATGATGTGATTCGATATGATATTATGATGTGGTATGATGATGTGATTTGATATGACATTATGATGTGTTACGATGATGTTATGATGAATGTACGAGAGGTTATGCATGCATGTTACTTAGAGTAATATGTGAATGATGTATGGAGTTGTGTTACATGAATGATTTAAGATGGAAATAATAGAGACATCATGCATATTGTATGTTTATTTACATTGAGTTACTTCTTCTTTTATATGATGAGTACGGAGATGTACACTGTGATAATGATCATCATCATCATGCTTGCATGATATTCAAGGGATTGTTGTATTTCCGGACGTCCGGTTACAACCAGCTAGCTTAACTATACAAGGCTAGGGGGTGTGCGAGCTCTTTTGGTGGACCCACGTTCGCACGTGTGGGTCGTATATATAGGGATGTACTACACATCCAATTTTTTTTGAACGGGAGACCCCCTATGTGATAGAAGTGTCTCATGTGACCTATATAGTTTAGATAAATTCATAACGACCAATAAACTTGTTTACACAAAATATAACTGCATAATAAAGTTACCCACATGAGAATTATTTATTTAAATTCAATTAGAAACATGGCATTGGGTTAAGAACGAGGGGGGTTTTCTTTCGAACAGTGAGGCCATTTGCTTCTTCAACGCTTAATTCATAGCCACTGGGAAGCTTCCAATCAAACCAATGGAGAAGATTAGCCAATGCCTGTTCAAAGGAAGAAACCCCAAATGACATTCCTGGGCACTTCCTTCTCCCACTCCCAAATGGAATAAACTCATAGTCTTGGCCTTTGTAATCCACTAAACAGTTATCCATAAACCTCTCTGGGATGAACTCTGTTGGATTCTTCCAATATTCGGGATCCCTTTGGATTTTCCAGGCGTTCACAAAAACTCTTGTTTTTGATGGAATATGGTAGCCGTCGATCTCCACATCTTCTGCTGTTTCGCGTGGCACTAGCAGAGGAACTGGCGGGTGGAGCCTTAGAGATTCCTTTATGACACACTGAATATACTCCATCTTTTGAATATCTTCGGCTTTGATCTTTGATTTCTTTCCTGTTATTGTTCTTACTTCCTCTTGGGCTTTCTTCATGGCTGCTGGGTTTCCCATCAGCTCTGTCATTGTCCACTCTAGTACCGTCGCTGTTGTGTCACTGCCACCAACAAACATGTCCTGCAATCCAACATCAAAAGTAGGACCACACAGGTTAAATGGACATCCGTGCAAAAAAAACAAACTAGAACGATTGCTTCGAGGGTTAAATGGACAGAAAACAAACCAGTACGATTGCTTTGAGATTGTCAGAAGAGAAATTATAGTCAACCATGTCGTCCTGTTGGAGCTGCAACATGATATCCAAAAAATCCATTTTAGATTCATCAGTTAGAACACCAGATCTTATTTTTTCCTTGTGTTCTTCAAGCACTTTGCTAAAGAATGTATCCAGTGTTTTGAAGCAATCTTTCAACTCTTTATCAAACCCTCTAATAATATCAATCCACCAAAGAGAAGGAAAAAGATCAGCTGCACAAAACGCCACAATTAGCACCATAAGCTTTCTGGCTGTGTCTCCAAATCGACTATTCCCATTTTCATCCTCAAATTTCTCTCCCAAGACACATCTCGACACTATATTGTTCGATGTTTGAAGGAACAACTGGCTTAGATTCACAGCCTCACCGCCCACACTAGCCTTGCGAATCCTGTCCATGAGCCCACCAACTTCATCATCCCTTACGTACTGAAATGAGTCCACTCTTTTGACACTAAAAAGCTCAAGAGCGCACACTTTTCTGGCTTGTCTCCAATACTCACCATAATGAACAAAGGCAATGTCTTGACATTGGTACAGCAATTTCTTTGAGGCAGTGGTTTGTAGTCTGTTGGAGAATTTGATGTCATGGGTCTTCATCACTTCTTTAGCTATTTTTGGTGATGAAACCACAAGGGCTTGTTTCTGGCCAAGCTTTAGGAGCATTAGAGGGCCATATTTGTTGGAAAGAGCTGCCATGGATTGGTGTGGCAGGGCACCTAATTGGTGGAGGTTGCCTATGATGGGTAGCCTTGGTGGTGAAGGAGGTAAGTTGGGTTTGTTGCGTTTGAAGAGCCTTAACAGAACTATGACGAAGAAGAAAAGGCATATGGAAAAAGAAATGGGATCGAGAGCTTGAAATTGTTGCTGGATCTTTCTTGTGAGATCCATTTTCTCTCTCACTCCGCTTGCTTGTGGATTTCTGAGTTCGTTTGGCCTGTATTTATAGTTGTCCGCGTGTAATCGGAGGCGTCACATCCAACGCATCGATCCTTATAAAAATTGCTTCATTCCAATTCACCTCTTGGAAGTGAGCGTCCTTATTGGCATTCCATCAAATGTCACACTCTTTGAGAGCCAGCGTCCTCTCTAGCATATCACCCGGTGTCACACTCCTTGGAGTCCAGCATCCTCACTGACATACCACCTAGTGTTATACCCTTTTAGGGTCTAGCATTCTCGTCGTCGGCACACTACCCTATGTCGCCATTTGTAACAACCCAAGCTCACCACTAACCGATATTATCCATTTTGGCTCGTCGTATTAGTGGACGACTAATAAAATACAATAGTAAGAAGGACAAAATTGAAAAAAGACACCAACTTTCCAAACAAACAAAAGGAAATAAAAACAAACACCTTATACCAATCAAACCAACATTAATGTCTAATTTGATTCCTAAAAAAAATATTAAAATAATTAGTATGACACATCTATTATACTGTCTTTATAAATTATTAAATATCACATAAAATCTGAAAATTAGACATGTGAATCTTCCACCTAAAATACGGTGCTTTAATTATTTAAAATTTAAATATTTTTATAGAGAAAAATATATAAAATAAAGTTGGTTTTAATCACATTACAATAGGCTTTTTTTTTTTTTTTTCCCTTTATTGGAATATTTGTTGAAAATTAAATGGAAGGCAAATAAATAAATATTAAAAATTAAGGCCGTCATCCCCGACGCACGCATTTGGTGAGCTTGAATTTCTCCCATTTGTTTATTCTTTTTTATTTAAAGAAAAATCTTTATTATTATTATTATTATTATTATAATATATTCTTGAAATGTGTGAAATTTAGATAAGAATTATTAATTTATACACTTTATTTATCAAATAAAAACTTCAATTCATATATCAACTTATTTTATTATTTTAATTTATATTTTCTTTCAAAAAAACAATAATATGAGTTGAGACGATTTAAACACTGTTTTTATATTAGATTGATAAAAAGATGTTTTTTATTTTTTTACAAAAACTTTAATTTTAATTTTTATTTATTTAAAAACGAACATATCATTAAAAATCTATAATTAACAATAAAATTTTTAAATTATAATTAAATACAAAAATATTTTTATAAATATTTCATATAATTTATTTATCTTTAACAATTTAAAATTTTTGAATTTACAGCTGGATTGCATTATACTTCAACGAATATGTTTTTTTTTTAAGAAACACAAAAAACAACGTTGTAATATCATAACAAAAAAAAATAAATAAATAAATAAAAGTTAAATAATTACTTTTAGAAAAACTAAATAATTATAAGAAGGCAGTTAGATTGTCCTATTTTCTTTAAAAAAACATTAAATAATTAAAAGAAAAGAGCGAAAATAATGGCCGTCAAGGACGGATCTTGAACCCCTGTGGATTTTATCATGAGGGCCCTACCTATGTAATAACCAAAAAAAATGTTAGAATAAAAAAGAAATTTTGCTCCGTATTTGACCTATCATGTATAAGGTTGTTCAAGTCGGAGAGTACACATTCTAATAGCTTAACGTTAGCATTTTGGTTGATCCATCTTGGATATGATACGTTCGAACACTTTCTTTCTAGTTTCGATTCTTCGAAAGCTTTTAAGTTTAGTATGACTACCTTTTAACTCATTTAAATTTTTGAATAAGTTTAAAGTATTTTAGGCAAAACTAGACGAGTCAGTTCTCATTGTAAATTTTTTTTTAATTTATGATTGTTGGACTTCTTAAATAGAATTAAATTTAATAGAGCAACATTAAGCTAGCAAGGAGCAAAGACTCCTTGCGTAGAATTAAATTTCAGAGAGTAATGTTAAGCTAACATCAAAGAGTCGTAGTAGCTTCGGCTTAGGCTAACCAAGTAAGTGACCTTACTATCGGCTTAGTTGGAAGACTTGTCTTATGTATGACTACACGTGCCCAGTGGCCCTTGCACGTATTATTTATGTTTCACGTTGTATGAAGATGTGATGATGTACATGACATGATGACATGATGACATGATGACATGATGATGATGATGAACGAAAACATGATGATGTATAATGATGAGGATGACTTAGTATGATGATATTCCATATTAAGATGATGTGCATGTATTAAATGTCATGATGCACTATGATGACGAGTTTTCTAAGACACAACCCTAATTGATACTAATGATGATAAACTTATAACGACCCATACCTGCATGTTACCTAGGGTAACGTCTGAATGATGTATAGAGTTGTCACAAGAATGATTTAAAAATGAAAACTACAGGGGGACCTCATGCATTTTGTGTGTACATATACATCAAGTTAATTCCCCATTTATAATGATGAGTATGGACGTTGATGATAACGACTTTCATACTTGCAGTTGTTCTCAAACTTAGATTTAAAATTTTCTAATTAGTGGTAAGGCAAAAAGGTTTTCTACGTCTCACTGTTTCCAAAACTCAGCTTCCATTAAAAGCACTTGTGTCATTTACAAGAGTGTTTCAACTTTTATGGTATTAGCTCATAATTTTTTTTTTTTTTTTCATACATATACTTTAATTTCATATTTATACACTACATAGTGACAAAATTTTCTTTCGGCAGTACCACTTTTAATATCTATAGCAGACTATAAGATTTTGTCATCTATCAAGTTTTCTGGGTCATTATCACTTCAATCTACTTCATTGTGCGTATATGTTGATACATTCCTTCTCATATCTATGGTCATAACACTACATATTTGAACTATGTTCGAGACGTCTGACTGAAACATCTGACCTTCCATAACAAAATCATTTTCATGCATATACTAGTGTTTAGTAGCTTACAAAACTATAGCTCCCTCATTCACGGTACAAATCTTACTAAATCTAAACCCATCAATACATTAATATTCATAGGTAAACCCTATCATATTCTATATTATAATAAACATAGAAATAAGTCAACAATAATGCAGTCGACTATAATACAGTCAATAGTGTCAAAATTTAGTAATGAGTTATATTTGATAATGATCGAGCAGTAACAAAATACGCAATCAACAACATTTTCTTTTCTTATCTTATGTATGACATACCTGACGGTGACAGATCATCTATGGTCGGACCATGGAACATGTCAAACCTATCTCGTAGGCTAGTCTACCGAATCTATAACTTAGATCTCTATATCAATTGTAACGACCCTAAATTTCAACTAACTTACGTATGACAATACTACTATCTTATGCATGTGTCATAGTCTTTATTTACGATGTCGTTGTCAACCGTACAAGGCTACCTTGCTTTTACCTGAAATAGAAGTAGCACACAACTTGAGTAAGTGACCCCACTATTGGGGTCAACGAATACAAACGCATGCAACTCATGATTAGGGACCTATTGTTAAAACCATCGTAAAGGTGGCCTCCAGTCCAGACAAATCTGAATGTTTAGTGTTCCCTACACATGACTCACACGTGCAAGCGTGAGTCCCAACCGGTTCGCACCCCTTGGACCCATCATAGTCGAGTTAGTTGTCCGTAGCTAGACGTCTGGAGGTCAGCAAACCCCCGAATATCATGTGAGGCATGATGATGATTATTATCATCATAGTGTATGCATCCCTACTCATCATCATAAATGGGAAAGTAACCCGATGTATATAAATACACAATATGCATGAGGTCCCTACAATTTTCATCTTTGAATCATTCTTAAGACACAACTTTGTACATCATTCACATATTACCCTAGGTAACATGTATGTCTTAGCCTTCGTATGTTCATCATCATTAAAATCAATTAGAGTTATGTCTTAGAAAACTCATGTTCATAACTAGGATCGTTACAGAGTCGAATTCAAAGTGTCTCATGTGACAAATATAGTTTAGATAAATGACTTATTTATGGTTAGTAACTACCAATAAACTTGTTTACACAAAATATGATAGCATAATAAAGTGACCCACATGAGAATTATTTATTTAAACTTGATTAGAGACATGGCATTGGATTAAGGAGGAGGGGGGTTTTCTTGCGAACAGTGAGCCCATTTTCTTCTTCGACGCTCAGATCACAGTCACTGGGAAGCTTCCAATCAAACCAAGGGAGAAGATTAGCCAATGCATGTTCAAATGAAGCAGCCCCAAATGACAATCCTGGGCACTTCCTTCTCCCACTTCCAAATGGAATAAACTCATAGTCTTGGCCTTTGTAATCCACTGAACTGTCATCCATAAACCTCTCTGGAATGAATTCGTTTGGATTGTGCCAATTTTCGGGATCCCTTTGGATTTTCCATGCGTTCACAAAAACTCTTGTCTTTGATGGAATATGGTAGCCGTCGATCTCCACATCTGTTGCTGTTTCTCGTGGCACTAGCAGAGGAATTGGCGGGTGGAGCCTCAGAGATTCATTTATGACGCAGTGCATGTACTCCATCTTTTGAATATCTTCAGCTTCGATCTTTGGTTTCTTTCCTGTTATTGTCCTTACTTCCTCTTGGACTTTCTTCATGGCTGCTGGATTTCTCATCAGCTCTGTCATTGTCCACTCTAGTACTGTCGCTGTTGTGTCACATCCTCCAACAAACATGTCCTGCAATCCAACATCAAAAGTGGGTTCTTGTAAAATTTTCCAAAAGAGGATGAAATTCTTGTCCACAACAAACAAAAATTGAGAGATGTCCATAGGGTAGGGACGAGAAAATCTTCTCCATCACTGTCTCCTATTTCAATCTTCATCTCCGTAAAATTTTTCATGTATTACTGTTAGGATTGGAACAAGGGTTCCCCACATATGAAAATACATGTCCTCGGAAGTCTTCTTGTCATAAGCAGTGTATGATAATTAGAGATATCCACAAGTAAGAGACAGGGAAGTCTTCATTTATTTTTGGATGATATAATATTATACCTAATTTTTCAAAATCTCTCTTTTTATATATATGACCAGCACAAGATCGAAGATGAGGAATATAATACCTTTCCTGTTCCTATGTTCCTATTTAGTTAGAGAAAAAATATCTCCCTACTTTCCTTTCTATTCTACATTTAAACAGGATTCTTTTAGGTGAACCACATGGGTTAAATGGACATAAACGATTGCTTTGACAGAAAACGAACCAGTACGATTGCTTTGAGGTTGATCGGTGAGAAATGATAGTCAAACATGTCATCCCGTTGGAGCTGCAACATGATATCCACAAATCCTTCTTAGATTCATCAGTTCCAACACCATCTCTTATTTTTTCCTTGTGTTCTTCTACCACTTTACTAAAAAAATGTATCCAATCTTTTGAAGCAATCTTTCAATTCCTTATTGAACCCTCTAATAGTATCAATCCACCAAAGAGAAGGAAAAAGATCAGCTACACAAAACGCCGTGATTAGCACCATAACCTTTCTGGCTGTGTCTCCAAATCTACTATTCCCATTTTCATCCTCAAATTTCTCTCCCAAAACACATCTCGACACTATATTGTTCGATGTTTGAAGAAACAACTGGCTTAGATTGACAGCCTCACCGCCCATACAAGCCTTACGAATCCTGTCAATGAGCTCACCAACTTCATCATCCTTTACGTACTGAAAGGAGTCCACTCTTTTGACACTAAAAAGCTCAAGAGCGCACACTTTCCTGGCTTGTCTCCAATACTCACCATATTGAGTAAAGCCAATGTCTTGACATTGGTACAGCAATTCGTATGCGGCAGTAGTTTGGGGCCTGTTGGAGAATTTGATGTCATGGGTCTTCATCACTTCTTTAGCCATTTTTGGTGATGAAACCACGAGGGCTTGCTTCTGGCCAAGCTTTAGGAGCATTAGAGGGCCATATTTGTTAGAAAGAGCTGCCATGGATTGGTGTGGCAGGGCACCTAATTGGTGGAGGTTGCCGATGATGGGTAGCGTTGGTGGTGAAGGAGGGAAGTTGGGTTTCTTGCTTTTGATGAGCTTTATCAGAAGTATGAAGAAGAAGAAAAGGCACAGAGATGAAGAGATTTGATTGAGAGCTTGAAATTGTTGGTGGATCTTCGTTGGCAAATCCATTTTCTCACTATCTTGTTTGTGAATTTCTGAGTTCTTTTTGCCTTTATTTATAGTCGTCACTCGCATACTACCACTCACATACCACCATATCACAGGTGTCACACTACCGGATGTCAACTTTTTTGAAGGTCCAGCGTCTTTACTGACATACTACCGGATGTCACACTCAATGTGTCTACCCTTATAAGGAATGTTTTATTTCAATATACTCCTTTGAGGGTCCAGTGTCTTTGTTGACATACCACTGGGTGTCGCACCCAATGTGTCTACCCTTATAAGAAATGTTTCATTTCAATCTACTCCTTTGAGGGTCTAGTGCCCTTTCTTACCACGGGGTGTCACACTTAATGTATCTACCCTTATAAGGAATGTTTCGTTTCAATCTACTCCTTTGAGAGTCCAACATCCTTGTTGATATACCACCTGGTGTCACATCCAATGCGTCTACCCTTATAAGGAATGTTTCGTTCCAATCTACTCCTTTGAAGGTTCAGCGTCCTTGCTGACATACCACCGATTATCACACCCAACGCGTCTACCCTTACAAAGAATGCCTCATTCCAATCTACTCCTTTGAGGGGTCCAAATTCCTATCTAACATACCACCGGGTGTCACACCCAACACCTCTACCCTTATAAGGAATACTTCGTTTCAATCTATTCCTTTGAGGGTCCAGCTTCCTATCTGACATACCACTGGGTGTCACACCCAACACGTCTACCCTTCTAAGGAATGTTTTGTTCTGATCCACCCCTTTGGGAGCCGAGCATCCTTGCTGGCATCTACTATTATAAGAAATGTTTCGTTCTAATCCACGCCTTTGGGAGCCCAAGATCCTCGCTGGCATACCACCAGGTATCACACCCAACCCGTCTACCCTTATAAAAAATGTTTTGTTTCAATCCATTCTCTTGGGGCCCAACATCCTTGTTGGCATACCACCAGGTGTCACACCCCCTTGGGAACTAGCATCCTCGCTGGCATACCATTTGGTGTCACACTCCCTTGGGGGTCAACATCCTCACCGGCATACCGTCCACACCCTCATAAAGAATGTCTTTCTTGTTTCTAATCAACATGGGATCTCACACATAAGGAAAGAACGAAAAAGACCACATAGGTTAAATGGACATCGATATAAATAAACAAATCAAAATAAACTAGTAGGATCGCTTTGAGAATTAAATGGACAAGAAACAAACCAGTAACATTCCTTTGAGGTTGTGAAGAGAGAAATGATAGTCAATCATGTTGTCCTCTTCGAGCTGCAACATGATATCCACAAAATCCTTCTTAGATTCATCAGTTAGAACACCATCTCTTATCTTTGCCTTGTGTTCTTCAACCACTTTACTAACAAATGTATCCAATGTTTTGGAGCAATCTTTCAACTCCTTAATGAACCCTCTAATAATATCAATCCACCAAAGAGAAGGAAAAAGATCAGCTACACAAAACGCCACAATTAGCACCATAGCCCTTCTGACTGTGACCCCAAATCTACTATTCCCATTTTCATCCTCAAATTTCTCTCCCAAGACACATCTCGACACTATATTGTTGGAGGTTTGAAGGAACGACTAGCTAAGATTCACAGCCTCACCGCCCACACTAGCCTTATCAGCTCACCAACTTCTTCATCCCTTACGTACTGAAAAGAGTCCACTCTTTTGGCACTAAAAAGCTCAAGAGCGCACACTTTTCTGGCTTGTCTCCAGTACTCACCATATTGAGCAAAGCCAATGTCTTGACATTGGTACAGCAATTCGTGTGCAGCAGTAGTTTGGGGCCTGTTGGAGAATTTGATGTCATGGGTCTTCATCACTTCTTTAGCCATTTTTGGTGATGAAACCACGAGGGCTTGCTTCTGGCCAAGCTTTAGGAGCATTAGAGGGCCATATTTGTTGGAAAGAGCTGCCATGGATTGGTGTGGCAGGGCACCTAATTGGTGGAGGTTGCCTAGGATGGGTAGCGTTGGTGGTGAAGGAGGAAAGTTGGGTTTCTTGCGTTTGAACAGCTTTAGCAGAAGTATGAAGAAGAAGAAAAGGCATATGGAAAAAGAGATGGGATTCAGAGCTTGAAATTGTTGCTGGATCTAAACTGTCATACAACATTCTACTAGTCTACTAAACCTTCGTGGAACCACTCGACCAACGCACTGAGTGCTAAGTAGAGACCATGAGTATGACTAACGGTCAAGTTGTTGGTTATTCCAGGCTGCCAAAGGGTCTAGTAGATGAACCATATTTGGTCGAAAGCTAGTCACATTTCAAAAAATAATTTGTATCCTAAGTATTTGACCGCGATTCGTAGCATACGAATAAATACATATCAAACTAATAACATACTAAAGAACCCCAATAATTCATATATGATTAGATATACGGGATTGGATTGAGAAGGAGAGGGATTTTCTTGCGAACGGTGAGCCCACTTTCTTCTTCAACGATCAGTTCACAGCCACAGGGAAGCTTCCAATCAAACCAATGGAGAAGATTAGCCAAGGCGTGTTCAAATGAAGCAACCCCAAATGGCATTCCTGGGCACTTCCTTCTCCCACTCCCAAACGGAATAAACTCATAGTCTTGGCCTTTGTAATCTACTAAACTGTTATCCATAAACCTCTCTGGAATGAACTCGTTTGGATTGAGCCAATATTCGGGGTCCCTTTGAATTTTCCAGGCGTTCACAAAAACTCTTGTTTTTGATGGAATATGGTAGCCATCGATCTCCACATCTGCTGCTGTTTCGCGTGGCACTAGCAGAGGAACTGGCGGGTGGAGCCTTAGAGATTCCTTTATGACAAACTGAATATACTCCATCTTTTGAATATCTTCGGCTTCGATCTTTGATTTCTTTCCTGTTATTGTTCTTACTTCCTCTTGGGCTTTCTTCATGGCAGCTGGATTTCTCATCAGCTCTGCCATTGTCCACTCCAGTGCTGCTGCTGTTGTGTCACTTCCTGCAACAAACATGTCCTGCAATCCAACATCAAAAGTGGGTTCCTCTAAGATTTTCCCAAAGATAATGAAATTTTTGTCAAACAAAAAAAATAGAAGTCTTTCTCTTTGAAAATGGCCCAAGGATCGAAATATATAAAACAAATAAAAGGATGAAAAAGAATCTATAGTTGTCCAATAAGTTATATAACTTATTCTACTAGGTCTACTAACAATTCTCCTAAAGTTACTCTTTCGTTATTACTCTTCAAGTTTGGGATATAGTATATCTTAGTTAGTAAACGTTGGTCGTCATTCTTGCACACTGGATCATACAGCCTATGTGCTTTGGTCTCATCCTCGACACAAAATACACCATTTATTAGCTTCTGTCATCAAGATTTTTGATATATGCCTTTGTAGTCTTAACAGGTGTTGTACAACTCAAGACTCTTAGGTACTCACATTGAGGTGTTTTGACGAACCATGCTTTGTAAGGGCTACGAGTGTCCATCGCCTTTGTTGGTTAACGGTTTAGAAGATAAATCACATGTCATATTGCCTCACCCCAGCAAATTGCCGAGACTTGCGTGTTCATTATGGTACGATTTTTTCATTCAACCACAATGTTTTCTTGTGGAGTGTAGGTTTAGTGAGTTGACGCTTGATACATTCCTCTTCGCAAACTTTGAGAAGTTTTGGGATAAGAACTCGCCACTCCGGTCGATGCGCAAGGTTTTCAATTTTTGAACTTCTTGAACACACATAATGCCTCTTCTTTTTCTTATATGTATTTTTGAAATCTTTGAAATTTAGATCAGATTTATAAAAGTGGGTTAGAAACAAAATAAAAAAATTTCTAATTTTCTAAACCTAAATTTTTCCGATAATACAGTGTCCAGATCATTACGCCTTTTTACCCAACAAGAAATTTCGCTAACTTAAGACCGCTATAGTTACAGCCGTTCAATAGGGCTTCAATCCCATACGCCTTTTGTGCGGATTAAATCTTACCTAGCAAGAAATTTCGGCCTTTTGTGCAAATCAATCTTACCCAACAAGAAATTTCGCTACCTTAAGACCGCTATAGTTACCGCCACCACCATTCACCAAGGCTTCGGTCTTAAATCACCAACTTCCTTGACCTTGCAACACTAGACAAGGATTTGAGAGTTTGCAAAAACTATTCGAGAGTTGAGTTCGGCAAAAACTATTCGAGAGTTGAGTTCGGCAGAAATTATTCGAGAGTTGAGTTCGGCAGAAATTATTCGAGAGTTGAGTTCGGTAGAAATTATTCGATTTGTGAGAGACTGCTAGGATTTATTGTTTTTGAATTTCATTATCCCAAGTTTCAACACAAATAGCATAGTCCCATAATTCAATGCAAAATGAAATTGCAAATGTGGTGGTGGAGATATAATTGATGTAATTATATTGATGAACAAATGTGTTGTCTGATTACCAATCCAATACGTTAGTGAAGACAAAAATATACATGAAAATTAATATACACAAGCACTCATATAGAGAAATTAAGTGTTTTGTTGACAATTTTGTCTACCACGTCCAACTCCAAGTATTTGTTAAACAATTTGCAGATACGTCCGCCCGCCCGTCCGTCCATCCATCCATCCAATGCGGCTATACACAGGTTTGCATGAAGTCGAGTGTGAAAAGCCCAAATGCTATGCCAGTCAGTTTATTACGTCCCCCACTAATAAAAACTACAATCTCCTCAAGGGATCCCTTGTAAAGAATGGGTGCCTTAGGGCTTCATGTGCCGTTAGTCTATCGGCAGGTTCGTATCGAAGCAACCCTTGAACAAGATGAATCAATTCACCCGCCGAATGGTCTACATGCTGCATTATCAAGTTCTGCATATTGAACAACGATATAATTAGTGTTGAAAACGAAAGGCACCAGCCATGTCGAAACACTATCAAAATACAAACCGGTAAACGAGGCAGCTTTTGAACAGCCTTTATACTATCCCTCGAGGTTGCTCCTTCTGGCCAATCTAATCTACCTCTTCTAACGTACTTTTCGGCATGCCGACTATGGATACACGAAAAAGAATAAATTTCAGCATTTTGGTTCTTCTTTACTGCATAACACACACACCAAGGGCTAAATACTCACTCTACTCTCTTCAGCATCTCATGTGGCAAAGGACCGAGCACACGCTCCATCATCGCCAAGTGCTCTAAGTTCTCATGAGTTTGAAAGAGTGCTTCACCCTGAAAAAGATATTGACTTGAAAACTCAACAAAACCGAACCTTACTCTGCTAAAGTCGTATTACATACAAACAAGACACATACCGAGCACAGTTCAACAAGGATACAGCCAACACTCCATATATCACAAGGAAAACTCCATCCAAGACCTACACAGTTAATAATATGGTCAAGTTCAACATAAATAAAAACACCGCAAGTAGCACTACAAAAATCAAAATTACTTACCAAGGATAACCTCTGGTGCTCGATAATGGCGCGTTGAAACGATGTAATTCTGATCTGGACGATCATAAGTGGTGCTACCAAAATCAATCACCTTTATAGCACTTGACTTGGGCACTCTTTTGAAGTTGGAACTATCCCTTGGTGACCGAGACAAATTCTGCTGCAAATGGACAAAGTAATTAGCAAAGCTTAGCCCAGAGAACTAAAAGTAAAAAAAATCAAAGAAACTATCATAAAACATAAGTACCTTATAGTCATGTACTTTCACATAATCTGCAGAGACCAACAGTACGTTCTCAGGCTTCAAGTCAGTATGTACCATTAGTAGGTCATGCATGACTGGATTTCAAGTATCAAAGAAATCATTAGGATACAAAACAAAAAATTAGAACTGACTAGACATACGTTTTAAATAAAATTGCAGGAAACGTCGTACAACAGATACTAATAACCATTCAACTGGAAGAAATGTGCGGAGTGTTTTGAAATGAAAACAAGACACTACAAAAATGGAAAATGAAAGGACTAGGTTCAATAAAATACTACACACATGCTACACACTCCAACAGTTGTCTGCCAATGTCACGAACTAGGTCAATGGGAAAGGAGCGGTAATTGTTTTTCCGTAGAAAATCGTATAAACTTGGCCCAAGCTTCTCAAATACCTGTTATAACCATCCAAGTTCACCCAAAAATCTTAATTCCCCATATTTAGTGAATCGGGGAAATTAATCTAAAGATAAAACAGCCTTATACTTACAATACAGATATGGTTACGATAGTCAAACCAGTTCCGTATTTGAACACAACTGCAAGGAATAAAGCCATTTAACCAAAGCCTCAAAGGAAAAAAGGAGCTACAGAGCAAATCATGGCAGTAAGGAAGACTTGGAACAAAAAAGATACTCACCGGTTGCCACCTTTATCATGCTTTTGAAGTTGCTGTAACACCTCAATTTCTATCATAGCTGCATCACGATATTTCCTAATTCCACGAACAATTTTAATAGCAACCATTTCCTTCCTTTCATTGTCCCAGCATTCTAAAACCTGTCCAAATGTACCTTCACCCATTTTGCTATGTATTTTATCTGGCACAGAAGAAAAATTGACAGATTAAGTTAGTAACAACCATAGGAAAAGACAAGATAATTTCCAAAAACCTAACTATCCTACGCAATTCCAAAGTAACGATGATGAGGCAAATTTTGAAAAAAGAAAATAAATGTAAGCGACAATGATGGACATTGTTTAAAATACAGTCTTCAATTGAAAGCGAAAGTAGAAATTGTAGCCTTCGTTTAAATAACCGAAGGACCTTATTCACAAGAGAAGAAAGCTACGATGATAAATTCTGATACAACATAAAAATTCATTTGATCATAGTCAAGTGTATTTACAGCGAGAAGTTAAATTATCTCCAAGCGCAAACATGTAATGCCCATCTTTGTCATCTTCTCGCCAAGGGGGAGAACCATTTCGAGCCACTCCCTTAACAAATAGTGGATCAGAAGAATGATCTGATGGTGCTTTTGAAGATGCAAAGCTTGGCATATTCCCAATCTCTTGTCCACAACATATTCCTACCTGGGCCTACACACAGTCACCCATTCATATAAAAGTTTGCCCTTCCTAGACCTAATATCCTCACCCACAGTCTTCATTTTCCACAACACATAAGAAAATGCAAGATTTTGTTGAATGAATACAGATGAGAGGAAATACTCAAGAGAGTGATGAAATAAAAGGCAGATACATGGTTAAAAAACACGGAATTGGAGCAAGGAAAGGGAATCACCGAATTTAAACAAATCGTGGAAAGGAGGTGAAATTAAAAGTAAAAATCATACATAACAAGAGAAACATAAGCATCCATTTAAATGAATAAATAAAATACACTTACCTGATCTGACAAGATAATTCATTCGAGCTTAAAAATACAATAGAAACTCGTTATCTCAACAGTTCAATAAATAAATCTCAAGAAAATAGTCTATAATCATAGAAAAATCAGGAATCTCGATGGTAAAAAACGAGAATCAGCGATCAAAAAACGTAAATCTAAGATAACAAAGAGAAAAGAACGAAAGGCCTTCTTAAACTACTTTGATCAGAAATGATACCTCGGCGTGTGAAACTAATACATACCTAAACAAAGAAAAATCCGGCAGATCTAGATCTACAAAACCAAAATCAACCCAAAATAAAATCAGATCTGAAAGAGAGGATCGGAGATTATACCTTAGGGGCCTCGGGGACAACGTCCCAGCCCAAACGAGCCCTCTTTCGGGGCCTACGATCAAGATGCGTGTGAGGAAACTCAATCATGCGCTCCATCTCCATGATCTCGCAGAAAAAAGCAGAATCTCGAATTGAAAAAGATGATCGAAAAACCAGAGAATTGGAGCGTTCGGAACGAAGGAGATGAGAAGAAATATTCTTCCTCAGAAGGAAATTTGTGGAATAGAACCGAAAAGCACCCCTAATTTTAACCTAACGACGAAGCATGAGGGAGATGAGAGAGATCTAACCGTCCACGTTGCGAAGAAGAAACCGTTGATTTCGAGGGAATCTCTTTTCCAAACTCGGTCAATGATTTTATTAACCAATCCAGGTTAAACCTAACCATGGTTCGGTTGGCTTTTCGTATTTATCTTAAAATATAAACTAAATTATGAATTTAATTTTTATAATTTCAATAAATTAATAACTTAATCAAATTTAAAGGTTATAATGTCTACAAATCATTTATAAAGTTTCATTAAACTATAAAAAAATTAATTTTAATATTTAAAATTATCAAAATAATTAAATTTTAAATATTTCCAAATTATAAAATCTAATTTATGCTATCAATGACATCAAAATTAAATTTTAGAATAAATTAAATTATTATGTGGGCCTAGAATATATTATATATTGGGCCTTAAATGGGCCGATATCTCTTTCATGGGCTTAGAACTGTCTAAAAAAAACTCGAATGTTCATTGGATTGATTTTCCCATAAATGACTTTAAATCAACCATTAAACACAATTATGGACTTATTTAGATCGATTTTTTAAGCGTTTTAAAAAAATACAAGTTCTCGTGCATGTTTTATAGCTCCTTGTGAATTTTGAGTGGGTCGAGGGCTCCTTACCTTAGCCTCGACCTCGGCTTGTTCCTCTCACTTTTCCTCGAGTAGACTCGTCAGTTTGATCGAGTTGTATCGTCTCTTGTTGTCAAATTTTTTATCACTTGATCGACTTTAACTTGTTACTCGTGCTTTTACTTGATCTTGCTCTATCTATTAATCGAATCTTATTGTGTCGTTTGTCTAAGACTTTGTCATCTCAATGCAGTGATACTAGGTGTTAGCTTGCTTCGACCTGGCGTGTGAGATCTCATATTGGTCAGAGAGGTGAACCAAGTATTTCTTATAAGGGTGTAGAAACATATTCCTAGTACCTTCGAGGGGAAGCCCTAGAAAGAAAAGCTTAAAGAAGACAATATCTATTAGCGATTATGACACCTAATATTTTATTTGAATCATGTCCATTTATGTCTCGAATCTTTACTTTTTCACATTCTAACTCGTTCTTTGAATACAACATGTGTATCTTTCGAGCAAGTTTCTTTTTTCTTCGCGAACGGCACTGACTGTTATTGTTAAAATCCGAACATGGTAACGCATTTACTTTCACATGACAACAACAAAATATATTTGACAAGAGAAAAACGTAGCTTGCAAAACAATTGAAAATTGCACGTCACTATGGTGTTTCATTCTCCAATATTAAAGGTAGCCCATGACAAAAAGTTATGGATTTCAAAATGGTTTTTGAATTAGTTAGACTTACATTTTCGTAACGGAAGAACGATGATATGTACCTCTCAATTAGGGTTTCGTTGATTCTTCTTAGGGTCAAGGATCACATGGATCGAGACCCAGGACGCCGACCAGGGAACTTGACCTTTGATCCAAATTTATATTCTTTCTTTGAAATTGTGACCCGTGTTTCTCCCTGTTTAGTCAAATTTAATGTTTATTTTTGTTTGTGGTTTAGTTTCTCCATAAAAAGAAACATTATTCAAATCAAATCATTCATGTCACAACGACAAGAAATTCCAACTATAATTCTAATCTTATTCCAAGATCCCTCCAAATCCAATCAAATCACCGGTTCATGTCATACTTTGGATACCATTTTTTCTTTCTTTCTTTATAAAATATCATTTTGTCAAACTACCGTTGAATTAGGTTCATTATTTGATAACTGTTGTTTGGGTTGAAATTTTTAAGTTTAAAAAGTACTGCAGTCTGACTCAACCTAGCTCCCGAACACTTCAGTGTACAACATTTCGACCTTCTAGCTAGAGATGTCCATTTTACAAGCCTCGAATGGAGAGATTCCCTGTTTAGACTGAGAATGGGAGAGGGAATGGAGAAAATTTTTTCCCGTTAGATAAATAGGATCGGAGACGGATTATTCCCCCACAAGTTTATTATTCCGAGAACCTTATCTCCACAAGTTTCACTCATGAAATTCAGGCCACCTCACATAAATAAATAAATAAATTTAAAAGGAAAAAAAAAAGAGAAAAATGTAGGAAGATTTTATTTACCCAAAACGACACCGTTTGGTTTAACTATACAAGATATTTAAACCGCACAGCACTCCATATAATGAGGAGATTTATTTAGTTAGGTGGAATAACAAACGCCAGGTGGACAGAAGACAATCGTTGTTTAAGGAATCCAAATTCTGATGAATCATTATGTTGTCCACGTCGACGGCTGTCAAAAACCCTAATTTGGTCGTGAAAGCAACCGCGATATTTTGTTTGATGGCAATTTGGGCGACTGCCATTTTTGCGGTTGTCTTTGCTTCCATGCTTGATTTTCCAACTTTAATCATTGGGAGAGACCATAAATATCTCGACCCAACGTTCTTTTTTCATTTACCTATTCGAATATAGATCATTGAATAAGATAATGATCATCGTATTTGTTGTGGCATTAACATATGTATTTGTTATTTTCAATGAATGTTATCGATGTTAATGACTTAAGAACTCAAAATGAAATCATATTTTGTATTTGGGTACGAGGGTTTGGGCTATTATAAATTGTATTGGAATTAGACACCGGTCGTATGTGAGATCCCACCTTGGTTGGAGAGGAGAATAAAGCATTTGAGTAGTTACAAATGGTATCAGAGCCCAGTAAGATTTAGGGTGTTACACTGATTTTCACGTGATAATTCGAGCGGTTACAAATAGTATCAGAGCCTAGGGTGTTACACTGAATTCCACGTGACAACAAATATAAAAAAGCGGTTACAAATAGTATCAAAGCCCAATAAAGTTTAGGGTGTTACACTGAATTTCACGTGACAACAAATATAAAGTTAGCTTTTAGTCAACACAATAAAAGCGGTTATAAATAGTATCAGAGCCCAATAAAGTTTAGGGTGTTACACTGAATTTCACGTGACAACAACAAATATAAAGTTAGCTTTTAGTCGACACAATAACAAGAAAAGTAAAAGTTTTGGTTGACCTTAGTTGAACTTAACTGCTCCCACGAGAAGAAAATACTCTTCAATTAGGGTTTTTTCAATTGGCTAGGGATATGATAAGATGATCGGAATGCACTAGATCAAAGGCATGTTGGGCACGTGCTCCATAGGAGAGTGATCAAGAAAGTTGCACTTTTATTCATTGGTTTCCCTTCTCAATATCTAATAAGTGGACCCAATCTTCTTTTATAAAAAATCTATTTCAGCTCGTTAAAGGATTCAACTAAAGGATTCAACTAAAAACTATATCTATCCGTCAATGCACACTAAATTATGATCTATTGCTAGCTAGTGATTCTTAACATTTTGATAGAGATGAACCGTTTTTTAAGGAGAAGAAAAGAAGAATATGAATATTTGAAGTGAGAGAATAAATATTTCTAAGATTTGCATATATGTAAGGACGAGAAAGAGGTATAGACTTACACCCTTTTTTTTTCTCTAATAAGTAAAAGCCAATTCTTACTATGAATTCAAGACATATTATAATCCCATCTACTCCAGAAGAGAGACAAAAAAAAAATAAATTTTTACAAATCTCACATCTTTCACCACCCCAATCCCAGAGAACCACATCACCATCATCTGTACCGTCGAACCGTCTGTAATCTAAAGCTCCCAATCCCACAGTGATTAGCGAGCGCCTTGCCGTCCTCCATATCCGACACCTTCTTACTCGTCAATGAGAGGGACGACATCGCTTTTGCCGAAACCACTTTTCGGACAAGCATCTTCCACTGTGCGTCGTCCTTGCCCTTCATCTTCTCTGTATCGTCGGGCGGCGACCTGAATTTCCGGCAGAGAGGGACTTTGCAGCAGTCGGAGTGGTCGCAGATGGAGGAGTGGAGCTTGAGGAGCTGCCACATGCGCTTGCAGCGACCGCATCCTTGGCCGTTGGTTCGCTTCTTACACGTCGCGAAGTGTTTGATCAGAAGCTGAAGACCGTGACATGTGGAGTAATGTGCACAAGGTTCTCTCTCCTTCTTCGGCTCCACGTTGTAAGGTCCTACTATGGTGCAGCCTTCTGAACATATGTGTTCTAAACACTCCATTGCTTCGTGTAGCTGTAGATATAGCTTCCTCTCTTTTCTTATCCGCCTGTTTCTCTGTTTCCTCTGCATTTTTTTACTTTAATTTCAGCATTCACAATGACAAAAAGATTCTAATTCAAGAACAATTAATTGCTTCTATCATAAGTGTTTAAAAACTGATTTCAGCATTTGAAATGGTATTTTAATTTTAGCATTCACAATTGAGAAAAAAAATCTAATTCAAGAACAATTAATTGCTTCTATCATCAGTGTTAAAAACTGATTGCAGCATTTGAAATGGTATTTCAATTTTAGCATTCACAAATGAGAAGAAAAATCTAATTCAAGAACAATTAATTGCTTCTATCTTAAGTGTTTAAAAACTGATTTCAGCATTTGAAATGGTATTTTAATTTTAGCATTCACAATTGAGAAAAAAAATTATAATTCAAGAACAATTTATTGCTTCTATCATAAGTATTTAAAAACTGATTTCAGCATTTGAAATGGCATTTACCGATTCAGTTTCTTCGATGAACTGGAGAATATCAAGCTCAAGCCAAGGATCATGATCTTGAATGAATCTCCATCCCTCAGTTTTCTCAACGAATTTAAAATGATCAGCCACGAATTTCATACACCTCAGGTAAAGATCAGACGCGTTACAGAGCCTAGCGAGTTGCAGAACGTCCACAACGCTCTCGATCGTAAGCCGTTGAGCGATATCTTTCGTACACATCGCTTTCAATTGCGGCACCATGTAAACATGCGACAGAGCCAGCAGATGAATTCCGTGCTTCTCTAGATGCTCCGTCGCGCATCTTCAAGGAACAATTTCATTTCATCAGAAATTCAGAAATTCAAACCGAAATCAAAATCGAAATCGATACCGAAACGTGAATAAGAGGCGGATCCAAACCTAGAACTGTAAAGGAACCGAACGAACGAAACGACGGCATCCGACGGAACTCCAAGGATCGAAATCACTTTCTCAGCGTTCCGTTTCTTCCGCGGCCGATCGATTACATGCTCGAGAACCGGCGAAATCGAAGCCTTCAACGAAACAAAATCTCAGAAATCTCAATATTATCAAAATGTATAACAACAAAAATCAAGTAATAGATCTGATGATTTACCAGGATTCCAGAGTGCGCAGGGATTCGGAGTCCGCCAGATGCGAGTATTTGGATGTCAGGTTCAGGAAGCTCCCTAAATATAGACGTCGGAATAGGCTGAACGGCCGCGGAGGCGGCGGAGGCCGGGAGAGTGCAGTAGAGGTCGTCGGGGAGGGCAGTGGGAGGGACAGAGGTGGCGAGAGGAGTAGATTCCATCTTCGAAAGGGGGGGAGCGATGGGCACGTTTATCGGCTCTAACCAAAAACGAATAAACCCATATTTATAGACATTTCTTTTCTCCCGTATTTACTATTTCCATTTTCATCCCCTTTAAAATGGAAAAATAATAAATGGAAGATTCAAAATTAAAAATTAAAAATATAAATGTAAAAGAAAAATTCACCATATGACGTGGAAAGCGGATTTAGTCTGTGTGTTCTGATCCGACGAGGATTTGTCGGACAGTTCGGACTGATCTTACCACGAACGCGAAATCTATTTTGCCACGTAGATATCCCAAGTTGATCGTCTAACCATATCCTACACAGCAGCGTTCTATAATCGCTCTTTCAATGCCAGCCAACCACGTGTCTAACACGTCAAACCTTGACACGTATTTACGCTGTTTCTTATATTATCCAAATTCAATTTATTATTTCCAGTTTTATTAAATGAATTAGCACCAGAGCTGTCTCTATCTCTCTATAATTTTTATACGTTTTAAAATATAATTACAACATATAAAAATGTTCGGAGAGGGGAATACAGCATTCCTTGTGGAAATCTCTCTATAGACGTTTTTTAAAACCTAGAGAGGAAGCTCGAAAGAGAAAGCCTAAAGAAGACAATATTTGTTAATAATGAGCTACTAAACGCGTTTTAAAGCTTAGAGGAAAGAAAAAGCCTAAAAAAGACAATATTTGCTAACCATGAGCTACTAGATGCGTTTTAAAGCCTAGACGAGAAGCTCAAAAGAAAAAGCCCAAAGAAGACAATATTTGCTAACGATGAGCTACTAGACACATTTTAAAATCTAGAGGAGAAACTTGAAGAAAAAAATTCAAAGAGGACAATATTTGTTAACGATAAGCTACTAGACGTGTTTTAAAGCCTAGACGAGAAGCTCGGAAAGAAAAAGTCCAAAAAGGAAAATATTTGCTAACAATGAGCTACTAGACGCGTTTTAAAGCCCAGCGGACAAGCTCGAAAGAAATAAATCTAAAAAAGACAATATTTGCTAACGATGAGCTACTAGACACATTTCAAAGCCTAGAGGACAAGCTCGAAAGAAATAAATCCAAAAAAGACAATATTTGCTAACGATGAGCTACTAGACGCGTTTTAAAGCCTAGACGAGAAGCTCGAAAGAAAAACCCCAAAAAGGATACTATTTGCTAAGGATGAGCTACTATACGCGTTTTAAAGCCTAGAGGAGAAGCTCGAAAGAAAAAACTCAAAAATGACAATATTTGCTAACAATGATCTACTAGACGCATTTTAAAACCTAGAGAGGAAGCTCGACAAAAAAAATCTAAAGAAAACAATATACGTCAGTATGCCTACTGACACAGACATCTCTCTAATTGAATCGCATTAATTTAATTAGATGAACCTACATAATTATTTCAAAATTTACAATTTTTTAAAAGGTGACATTATTGAAGGGGTTGAAATTAAAAAATATAAATACCATGTAGTCTATCCGTACAGACAAATTTAAATGATTGAATGATATTTTTAATATATCTTATCATAGAGATGAATTGAATGATAGGTATAGCAAGATATTTCACTTCTAGATAGGAGACACACCATTTATATTTTAATAATATAATTCTTTACATTTTAAAAATAAATCTTAAAAATATAATTATCACTATTTTTAAATTTTAAAAATAAAGTTTAAAAGTATGGAAAATTATTTTTTTAAAAAAAATTGGGTATTAATGAAAATTTAGAAAAATTGAGATATTTTTTAATATTTTTAAGATTGAAGGGTAATTTTTAAAATTATTTTAAAAGCCGAATACTGTTTCAAAATTAAAAGTAAAGACAATTTAAAAAAAAAAAAAAAAACTTAAGGATTTAGATTTTTTAAAAATTTTAAATAATATTATCGAAACATTTTAAAAGTTTAATTCTATTTATTTTTATTAATATAGTCAATAATATGCTAATGTTTTTTTATCATTACTTTATAGAAAATAAAAAAAATATATATAAATTTTATGTGGAAATTCGTGCTCCACAATTATTTGATTAATTAATTTATTTTTATGTGATCAAGGAATAATTTTTAATTAGGGATTTAATATTTTATTTGTATATATAATAAAATTTATTTTTGTTGGGCAAATCTTTCAATTATATCNAACTCAAGAACCGTCGCTAAAAGAAATCAAAACTCGATCAATAATTAGGGTTTAAGATTTCAAAAGGAAAAAGAATCATCACGACGACGTCGTCGACAAATAGGGGATTTTCAGGAAGACAGAAACAAAATCAATACGGGGAATTGCAAAGAAATGACCCGGAATCACGGGATTTAGAAACAATTTTGAAGAAGGAAGAAGATTTGGTGGAGTTCTTGACTCGAAATCGAATTATCGTCCTAGAGGCGAAGAACAGAGAAGGGAGATGGAGAAAAAGAGTATATGATTGGATAAAAAAGAAATACAATTTTGACAGTAATATCAAATTGGGATTTCCTTCTGCTTGTGTCAGAGAGCTTTTGAATGCTTCTTTTTTTTTTTTTTTTTTTTTTTTTTTTTTTTTTAATTTTCAAATTTAAATAATTTAATTAATTAGGCTTTTTTATTTCATTTCCAAATTTAAATATTATATCATTTAATATTACTAAAATACAATAAGTTTATCCTAACCAACTCAAACACGAGAGTACGTGTGCAAAAATCACATTGGTGTGCGAGTTTTTTTTGTTTTTCGAGTCATGTTCTTTTCCCACTAAAGCAAATTTTCTTTAATGTCATGTGAATATTAGATAAGGCAAAAAAAAAAAAAAAAATTAATAGGATAAAAATGTCGTACTTCTCATCTCGCCCTCGACATGAAGCCGAGGCTGAGGAGCCCACCTCATCCCGAGGGGAGTTCATCTCTCACGTCTCCAACTTATGTCATTTATAGTTATCCTAATTACCATGTAGGAATTCAAATGGAAGTATACACGACACCTTGGGGTCCCAAATGAGAAAAATAATTGGTCATGGACAATGAAAGGTAGAGGTGATTGCATTCTATATTTCTTCATCATCTGTCTCGAAGAAAATAAGTAAACTTCTATATCGATATACTTAACTCATGCAAGTTGAATGTGAGATCTCACATTGATTGGAGAGAGGAACGTGTGTTAATGAGGACGTTGGACTCCCGAATAGAGGGTGGATTATGAGATCCCACGTTGATTAGAGAGAGGAACGAGTGTCAGTGAGAACGTTGGGCCCCCGAATGGGAGGTGGATTGTGAGATCCCACGTCAATTAGAGAGAGGAATGTGTGTCAGAGAGGATGTTGAGCCTCGAAGGGATCAGATGGTGAGATCTCACGTCGAGTTAGAAAGATTGGATATCCTTTACCTAAGCCCAATGAGCCTGTTTGAATGATTAAAAAAAACAGGCCCATAACCCTAGCCTGCAAGCATTGGATATCCTTCTACCTAAGCCCAATGGGCCTCTTTAAAAGATTAAAAACAGGCCCATAACCCATGAATATGAACACCAAATCTTAATCGGCCCATTTGCTTTTACAAATGGATTGTTTCCGAACCAATATTTCATAAATGTCCAACCTCAATATTTCATAAGTTGCCCCACATTTTGTTGAAATTACAAAACTTACCCAAATTTAATGAACACAAAGGGAATCTTAGCTAGTTTGTTTGTGCAAATTCTACCTTCTTATTAGCAAAGTCGTTACCTAACAACCAACGAAAAAAACAACCTACGAAGAAATTAACTAACTACCATCCCAAAAGTTAAGGAAATATGGTTGAAATTAGTCACTAACTTACCCCTCCTTTTCTTTCTTCTTCATATTTTTCAATATTTCTTTTTGAAGATATTTGTCATAACATCACCATTTTTCTCTCTCTAGAACTATGGTAATCCTTATATTGGTCACTCGAGAGAGCATCAAATGCTGATAGCATCTCGGGACTTAGAATGACATCACAAAATACGGGTCGTGTTATTGGGAATCAAGATGATGAGACAAGATGCACCACTTAAGAAAAACAGATGCAAGTCAGTTTCTCACTTATCTAAGATATTATACAAGTCAACCGAATGCAGATATCTCGTTCAAATGGTCAAAAGTTTAAATTTTCTCATACCCATATGATATGAGAAGAGTCGTTGTATATACACATTGTTCATAACAAGAACCGAGACATGTATTGAATTTTCATTAGCTATTGATATTGGAGTAAGAACCATAATTGACCTAATTTATTCATGAACCTAAGTATTGAAATGTGAAGGAATTATTGGTTTAGATGAAACGTTAAGATCAAAAGAGTGGGGACAAACCCAAAAATGCACATGGAGCTTCAACCATGGCTTTGTGAACGTCTAATCTAAATGGTCTTAATCCAATGTGCCCTTTCCCCTTAAACACCTATTTTTTCAACTGTTGTTGTCTCCCACATGTCATTCCAACCCTAAAATCTCCCACTACGTTCGGTTCAATCTCGTTCAATTTTACTTGTGGGTTCAAAAGTTATCGTATCAAATGTAAAGCTGAGTGGAGAGACGTAGGAAGGAGAAAAACAATTGCTCGGTTCTTAGCTCACGTGAATTGAAAAGCATACCTAAGATTCTTAAGATTTCGTAGTTGTCCCGATCTACGTTTTTAGGTTGAAATTTTGCATATCTAATAGGTTAGTATGGTTGTCTCTCGTTTTTTGAACCTCTCTCTAAACGGGGTTCTACCGACGCCACTCTCGACGTCTTATTTTATTGTACAAAAGACATACCTAAATCCCGATCATTTCAAGAATAAAACGTTTTTTATCATAACTAAAACAGTCTCGAACATAATTTGAATAACTCGAGCATTCAATTATTACTAAACTTAAAATTTTAAATTGATACATTAGAATAAATTAAATATTTTTTTAATATGAAATTTATATTTATTTATACTCTTTAATAATATTTATTATTTTCTTGAAAAGAGGTTTGGAAGATAAGCATGCATTTATTTAATAATTTTTATACATTATTTTAGTTATAAAATGTGTATTCCAAGGCACTGGAATTATGGGGTTCTGTTACCATATTTAAATTAATTTGAGGGGTTTTCCTAATTTAGAATAATATGCTTATTTTTGGATAAATTAAATTAGAATTTTTTTATTCCCTTTAATTATATTAGTAAATATCGCTATCAATTATAATATTATAGCAATAAACTATGTTCCTATTCTTTAATTAAATTGCATTAATTTAAATACCATAATTAGTAAGCCCGTCAAATTAGATTAAGTTTAGGTATACGAATTTTAAAATTTAATGACATTTTTATTGATGATATATGTATTAAATAGTTGAGTTAGGTTCAAAGTCTCTTGCTCGCAATATTTGTCTTATGTGAATCTGGTCAAATTGGTTCGAGATGTTGAACACAATGTTTATGTAGAACGGTGTGGAGCTTTGCCCGTACCTTTGACAATTAAATAAGTGATGTGCCTAGAATAGTACTTAAACTGAGATTAAGATGTTTTTCATATTAAGTATGCTCTTTGACTTGACTTTCGAGCTTGAGATATCATGTTTTGCTTTTTCAGTAACCATGGCCATTTAGGCAATTTTATTGTGAGATTCCACATCGTTTGGAGGAGAGAACGAAACAATTTTTATAAGGGTGTAGAAATTTCTCCATAGCATACATGTTTTAAAAACATTAAGGGGAATCTCGAAAGGGAAAACCCAAAAATGACAATATCTGCTAGAGGTGAATTTAGCCTGTTGCAAATGGTATCAAAGTTAGACAACGAGGACGTTGAGCCCAAAGGGAGTGGACATCGGACAGTGTGCCAACGAGGATGTTGGGTACCGAGGGATGAGTGTCAATAAGGACCCTTAACCCTAAGAGGGGCGAATTATGAATCTCACATCAGTTGGAGGAGAGTGAAACGTTCTTTATAAGGGTATGGAAACCTCTCCCTAACATACGCATTTTAAAAACTTTGAGGGAAAACCCAGAAGAGAAAACTCAAAAATAACAATATCAGCTAGCGATGGGCTCGTAGAGTTACAAATACTAGCTTTAAGGGTTGAGCTTCTTCTTAGTGATCGTTAGCCAAAGTACCTAATTAAAATAGAGACCAAATACATGCAAATCTCGTTGCCTAAATTGTCTCTTCGGTAACATTAGAGACTAATTAAATACATACCAATCTTAACCGTTCAAGACTAATACCGTGGTATTACGATGGGCACTAAAATCTTCGATAGGGCTGTAAATGGGCATAGTCAAGAGGGCATTTGACATTGATATAATGAGGAGTTTGAAGACATAAATGGTGGCATGTGCTTTGCCAATAAACATGACCTGTCTTGTGAAACCATCAATTAATGTTGACAAACAAAGCCATCAACACAAGCTTTGGACCCCTAAAATTTCACATATATACCCACCACACCCACTTCCTCTAATGCCATGTGCTTTGCTTTTTGCCTCTTCTTTCCTCTCTTTAGCCCCCCGTTCCCACCATCGTCATCAATGGATCGGACTTATCCAATTCTAAAAAAACTGAAGATTCACGTTCCAAAAAATTTAAGTCCATTAGACCTAACTTTTAAATTTGTCTCGTTCAATTCAAGTTTGGTCAAGTTATGGTTGGGTTTGATTGACCTATTGAATTTTTAACCCTATTAAAAAATTTATATTAATAAAAAACTAAGATTTAAATTAGGGTTTTTTTTTTTTTAATGTTATATTATATTAATAAAAAAAAATGGTTTAAAGGTTATTTTGGTCCATATCTTTTCGGTTTTAATTTTGATTCGTTTTCGACTTTATATTTTTAAAAAGAATAATGAACTAAAATCGACTGAATGGACTAAAAAAGACATACGGAGGGACAGGAAAATTACCAAAATAGTATTTAAATAAAAATAAATCATATTTTGTATTTTAATAAATATTTAAAAATTTAAATTAAAAATAATTAATTAATATATTAATAAGCTAGTTTGAATAGCTATAGTAACTAATGTGAATGGTCAAAAGTAGGCTCGTAAAAGTAAAATGGCACATGAGATGTAGTGGGCATTTTGTCTTTTTACCGAAATTCTCGTAATTAAAATTTTCACTTTTTTTCATATATCGATGTAGAAATTAATAAAATATATTATATAATAATAATAAATTTCACTTTTTATGGCGCCAATATCGTGTTAATTAAAAAAGTAATAAAGTTATTTCGAGATATTCAATTCCCTTGTAATTAAAGTTACATAATACCTTACCTTAGATTTATTTCGTTTGTATAAAGTTTCAAAAGATCTATTATTACCTCAAAATTTAAAATAATAATAATAATAAAATATCCAATTTTATTTTAATATTTACAAGAAAATATTTTAGTTTCAACCCGAAAACAAATCGTCCACTTCAACAATTTCATGTCCCAAATCACGGGCATTTTTATTATAGTTATTGTAAAAGTTCAAACCATGAACTAAAAGATATTATATTTTTTGGGCTTTTCCCTTAAAATTTTAAAACACGTCTATTAGGGAGTAATTTTTACATTTAGGAGGGGAACAACAGTTGGTAAAGACGGCTAATACCCCGTACGCTAAGGAGAAAAAGGAGGAATACGCTCGAGGAGGGGCTTGCGTCTAATTAACTAGTTGGTGAGGCAATAGCTTACCAAGGCGATGATCAGTAGCTAGTCTGAGATGATGATCAGCCACACTAGGATTGAGACATGACCCAGTCTCCTACGGGAGGCAGTAGTGAGGAATTTTCCGCAATGGGCGAAAGCCTAATGGAGCAATGTCGTGTGGAGGTAGAAGGCCTATGGGTCGTGAACTTCTTTTCTCAGAAAAGAAGCAATGATGGTATCTAGAGAAAAATGAATGTTTTGTTCCTCTCTCCTAGACAAATGTTCATACCAAAAAAATTATCGATATGAAGAGGTTTTCACACCCTTATAAGAATTATTTCGTTCCTCTCTCAAACAAACGTGGGATCTCATAGTTATAAGCTGGCAAACTGCACATATCGAAAAAAATTATCTTTATTCTTTCTATCACACGTAGAATTGATATCACATTGTTCGAGGAACCCTAGATAATATCGGAGTATAGGATTGTCAACCAGGCGAGATGGAAGCCTTCATTCGTTTTTCGATGGTGAAGTAAGCCCTCAAAGGATAACGGACAGTTTACGTGAATCGAAAAATCAAACTCCTATTTTAAGGAAGCTTACTCTTGATGACAACAGGTCGAAAGAACATATACTACTAAAAAAAAGCCCGACATCAAAATTAGAGGAATGAATAAATGTCTTAATTGGTAAGGTTGAAATTATATAATTAATTAAAAAAATTAAGGAATATAAATTTTAATATTAATAATAAAATAAACAGAGAAAATGAGAAATTGGGATTACTAAATCAAATATCAACTCTTCTGCATTTGACTTTGATATGAGACCATTGAGGTTCTTAAAAGGAAGCCCCCAATAGTTCCAATAATTACATGCGGAGGTTGTATATTGCAATAATTATAAAAACAACCCAAAAACAAAAATAATTATAAAAAAAGCCCAAAAAAGATAAATTAAAGAATCAGATTGACTGACCCTTAATGGTTCACTTTTTAGTTTTTTTTTTTTTTCTTTTTTTTTTCTGGTTTAATTAAGGAGCAATAATCAGCAACGGGAGCCCTTTCTGCAGTTCAGTGCACCCGCATTGGTCGTAATTGTCCCGACCAGCGACGACGGCCTCGCCCCTAAGCTCGACGCTCTAGCATAGCTCGACGACGCTCCGGCGCCGGAAGCCGTGAAAAACGCACCGTTCACCATCATATCCCCTTCCGACCTCCAATTCCAATGCTTCCACTCACTCTCCGGCGCATCCTCGTACTTTGTCACCTGTCGTTTCATCAAAATCCATATTAAAAACTCGAAAAATTTCAATTTTTCAAATGGGTATCTCGAAGATCATTGGGATTTAGAGGATAATTATGTCTTTATAAGTAAAGAATAATCAAACTCATGGGAGCTTAGATTCAAAGGGGATAACATCATACCATTATTGAAAACATTGATTACTAATATAATATTAGAGTGAGATCCTTAAATTAGTCGAACCGAGCCTAAAATGTGCACTTAAAAAGTGACTTCAGTGTCGAACAAATGATGTACTTTGTTTGAGGGCTCCAAAGAAAGGAGTTGAGCCTCAATTAAAGAGAGGCTATACGAAGGCTTTGTAAGCCTTAGAGGAGGCTCTACAATGTACTCCGAGGGAAGGAATACCGACTAATTTAGAGGATGATTATAAGTTTATAAGTAAGAAATATTGTAAAATTTGTGTTTTTTTTAATTACCTCTTTGCTGAATCTGTCATTTGGAGCTACAAATCTGTTGCCTTGACTGTTAATGGTCGGAGCAGCACTTCCTCCAATGGCGTACATTTCCCAATGCGTGTAGTCATTGTTCACCACGTGAAAATACCCATGTCGGCATCTGGGCATTCTTTGAACAAGCCCTTCACCGAAGTGGTTAAAAGCTATGGTGACCTGCATATTCTTATCTTGAGTATACGAATCGCTATGTCCAAGCAACATCACTTTATCATGATGCGTCATGTAATTGTTCGAAATCGTGATCGCCGTCGACCCATGAATCGCATCGATCAACCCATCATTACAGTTCGACAACGAGCAGTGATCCACCCAGACATGGCTGCCGCCGAAGATTGAAACGCCGTCGCCGTCGGAGATAGTTCGGAACCCAAAATGTCGGGGGGAATCTCTCACGTCTGTGTTTCCTCCTTGCTTGCAATCGTGAATGTTCAAGCCATGGATTATGATGTTCGTTACGTATTGAATTGTAATGCAAGGGCCGCCGGCGATGTGGACGCTGGCGCCACGGCCGTCGATGGTTTTGAATGAGTTCATGATTAGTTCCTCTTTTAATCGGATTACCATATCGCGAGCGAAGATGATCCAAAGGGGTTCGTCTTGGATTACGGCGTACCGGAGAGTTCCCGGTTTTGGGTTGACGGGATCGTCGTCGCCGGAATCGGTGACGACGTAGATTTTACCGTCACGGCCGCCGATGGCGTTTTTGCCGAATCCGATTCCACAGTCGGCTAATCTCTGGCGATTTTTCTCCCAATTTGAATCGCACCGCCAGCAATCGTCGATCGGATTTCCCGTTCCACATGAAAGATATCCTAAATTCCTTCGCTTCGTCGCGTTGATTATGCTCCTGTAAGACGAAACCGACCGGAGTTCAAAACAGAGCAAAAACAGAGGAAAAACTGGGAAGAAGAAATTGAAAATGTTGTGTTGTTTTACCTGTGTACTTCTTGAACAACGAGTTCGGGGTTCTGTACGGCGGCCGGAGCGGCGGAGAGGGTGGTGGAGAGAGAGGAGAGAAGGAAGAGAGAGAGTAGAGAGAGAGAGAGTGTTGGCGGCGCCATTTTCAAGAGTGGGAATTGAAGGAGGAGAGGTGAGAAAAAACAGAGGAAGAAGAAGGAGTATATAAAGAGATTAATGGCGTAATTAAATTAAATTAAATTATACTAAACATGTGGGGCCCACAAGGGGGGGGGCTTGATTTCACTGGAATTACGGGATTCCAAGCGGGTAGTTTTGGCCGTTAAGTAAGACCTGAATAATGATAGGCGCTTGGCCCTAGCTGTAAATATATATTTTTAATTAAATTAAAAAAAATATACATATATACTCTCTTGGGAAGTGGGGACCACTTGTGGGGACAGGTGTTTTATTGTCATTTTTTTCAATTAAATTTTAAGTAAAAATCATTTTCATTTGAACCTTAAACATTGGATTCTTCTTAATTAATGATGCTAATTTTAATTTTATCAATTAAATTAATAAGACTTTTATTTTTTTTTTAAAATAGGTAGATAAATTCAAATTCAAATTAACTTTCAGTTTCTAAAATACAATTTACCACCGAGACACGTGAAAATGTAGAGACGAGCCTACTCTATCTTGCACGCTTAAATTGAAAAGTTTAATTGTGAGGTTTCACGTCGAGGAAAGAAAACAAATCATTTCTTACAAGAATATAAAAATCATTGCCCAACGTGTTGAGGGGAATATTTAAAAGAAAAAGCTCAAAGAGACAATATTTGCTAGTGGAGAACTTTAGCGGTACATATGAGATCATAACTAGTCACCCGATAGTGTGATACACTGGTTGAAGTAAGACTAGACCCTAGTAGACACGTTTTAAAATCATGAAATTGATGACGATTTGTTAAACTAATTTCAAAATCTTGGCGGTGGAGCTTAATGAGCCTAAGTAGTTAATTCGCAAAAGTCTACATTATCATGTCAACCTTAAATTAATAAACGGAAATTAAGAACCGTGAAAAAGAGGGTTGACCAAAGTCAACTATAATGTTTTTCAAATAAAATCTAATAAAACATATGATTGTTATTATTATTAAAATTAGGATTCTACTTTAAAAAAAAATTAAGAATATAAATTAAATTTTATTTTTAAGTTGTTTATTTATTTATTTTGCGGAGAACTAATTAATTTATATTATGGACTTGAAACATTAAATATTCATATTAAATTCCCATAAATCCCCAAGTAACAGCGCGCATATTATTGCCTCTGGCCAATTCAATTAATAATTACCATTAAATTTTGGCCCATCTTTTCCATCATTTAATTTTAAATTTCATATATATATATAATCATCTAATATAAATTTTAAAAATTAATTAATTTATTAGATATAAAATAAACTTTATTATTTGATTATATGAAATTGTTCTAATATTTTCTTTATTTATTTTTTTTATTTGACCCAACAAAGAAAAAAAAATTATATTCAATGTTTTTCTTTTTAAAACCAAATGACAACATAATTGAAAAACGTCCAAAACTTTAACAATACAATTGAACTTGTGTTGTTTCTTTGACCATGATATCATAAAGAAGTCAATTGAACTAATTTAAACTCAAAAGGGTCGAGTGTGCAATTGAATGTCTTTGACAAACAGTGCAATGAACCCACGATGGGTCGGGTGATTCTTCACTTGTATTTCGATAAGGTAGCTTTGAGAACCCCTAAACACGAGAAATTCTATTGAAATGTATTTCATCTGACTACCCGTTCACATACCCATGATTATTTTTTCTCTTACTCACTGTATCGAACTACCGATATTTTGAAATAAAAATTTATATTTTATAATAAATGTAGCAATGAAGTTGGAGAAAATAATTAAATGGAGTAAAAGATTGGTGAAGCATTATTGAAAAGAGAAGCGTGGGTAAGAAAAAGAGAAGACATCCATCTTCTCCTCACAATTTAAAGACTTCCCATTTACTCTAAATTCTATTCCCAATAAAATAAAATAAAATAAACTTATTTTATTTATTTACATTATTTCCCATCATTTATTTACATCCATGCCTCCCTTTCTCGAACTCCTCAGATCCAGAGTTTCTGTAACAGTTAAAATTCCCCGCTAGCAGATATTATTCTTTTTAGACTTTTTCTTCTGGGTTTCCCTCAAGATTTCGTTCCCCTCTCTGACCAATGTAGAATCTCATAATCCACCCATCTTGTGGGTCAGTGTCCTTTCTATCACACTGCTCTCTTTAGAGCTTTCCTTCAAAGTTTCGAAATGCGTTTACTGGGGATTTCGTTCTCTTCTCTAACCAATGTGGGATCTCACAATCCACCTCTCTTGTGGGCCAGTGTCCTTTTTACCCCATCTGGTAGATATTGTCCTCTTTAGGCTTTCTCCTCGCAATTTTAAAGGAGGGGTTTTGTTTTCCACGTCTTATAAGAAATGTTTTGTTTTCCACTCTAACCAATGTGAGTGATTCTCATAGTTTCCGAGCAGAATCTTCTCAAAGTTCGATAACTAAACAATAATTTTCGTTTACGTTAACAAGTTTGTCGAACGTGTCCAACTATTTGAGTTAGACAGTGAAGCTCGGACTCAGAAAATTATAATATAGGAATATCTTATTACACGAAAATATATATCTAATGGAAATTAAAAATGATAAGGACACGTACCAATTTTGCCGCCAAGGGAGTGGAAGTATTGAATTTATGAGCACCGCAAATTGAGGGGAGAGTGAAGAAAAGTAATTAAAAGGGCAAAAATAAAAAGAAAAAAATTGAATTTTACGCACAATTAATTGCGCCCAAAAATCCTCGTGACAACCGCACATGCTTTGCACTCCAAAATCAAACTTCTATAAAGCTAATGTAGGTCCCTTTTTTTTCCTTTTTTAATTATTATTAATTTGAGTTATTTAAATTACTTCAGTTCCGCAAACCTCGCCGAAATTCCGCACGCTTTGCTGACATGTCATCGCCGTTGTCCCTTTCCCTCACACGTGCCGCGGTGGAAACGCCAAGCAAACGGCCGTCGTCCGTCCGTCGATTTAAGAATAAAACATTAATTCTTCCATAAAAAATTAAAAGTAATAATATTTTTAATATATATATATATATTTTTACATATAAAATATAAATTTCATGAATATTATTATTATTTTGGAAGCTATATTGGGTTTTGGTTCTTTAAAAAATATATTTTTTTTATATGACAAATAAAGCATAATAAAAAAATAACTTAAATAGTTTTGTTTAATAAAGTTTGACAAATAAAAAATAAAAAGTGGACTAAAAAATGAATAATTTTTTTAAAAAAAGTCAAGTCTAAACAACAAGTTGGAATTTGAAAGGGAATGGTTTATAAAAATATTTGAATTTGATAGATGTTAGGGCAAAAACGGACCATGAAGGTCTTTTCATCGTTTGAAATATGATAGGATTGAATATGTGAGATCACATCGGTTCGAGAGGGGAACAAAACATTTTTCTCCCATAGACGCGTTTTAAAAATTATAAGTCTGACAACGATATGTAACGAACGAAACGGATAATATCTGGTAGTAGTAGATTTTGGGTATTACGAATGACATTAGAGCTAGAAATTGAACCGTGGTTGATTGTGAGATCCCAGATTGGTTGGAGAGGAGAACGAAACTCCTCTTTGTAACTGTGAGTTTAACAACCATACTTAGCGAACTAAAGTTGACAATATTTACTAGTTGTGGGTTTGAGTTGTTAGATAATAATTCTCCTCCAATGACTTGTTATTCTTCTTCCTATGTGGCTCGACCCTACTCTCAATAAAATTTAAAATTAGTTTATATTTTAGTTTATTATTAACTTTTTTTTATATACGATTTTTTTTTTTGGGCATGAAAATTGTTTTATTATAATTAAACGAATATTAAATAAAAAAGAAACTTTAAAATGGCAGAATATACCAATTTTAAATTTTATTATAAATATATAACTTAAATTTAGATATTTAAAAGTAAATAAAATAAAATAGAATTAAACAAATACGTAGACATTTATTATTATTATTATTTTGGATATGGTTCCACATGGTGGCTGATTAGACTTGACAATTACTTGGCAACCTCTCGTTCATCCACTCGTCACACGTGTTATGTCCTTAGCAGTCCACATGGCAATCCCTCTCAGCCAATCGTTTTTTTCCCTTTTTTTGGTTCTAATTTTTATTTATTGGGTCGACAATCCACTTCAACGAGTAAGCACATGGAGGAACCGAAATTTCCACATCAGAAATAGTAATAAATAAATAATAAATAAATAAATGGATTAAGAGGAAATTCCAACTAATTTTTTCCCCTCCCAAATGCTTTGTCGGTGGATTTGTGTATTATTATTCGTATTTTAGTGATTATTTTTAACGATCTAACGGCTAAAAATCGACAATATAACTTTTATTTTAAAAAAAATAAATAAAAATGTAGGATTTTACAAATATAAATAAATAAAATGGTTTTTTTTAATATATAAAAAAGTGAAGGTTTTATTTAGATGGAAGACACCGAAAAAGGGTACCCACTCTCTCAAAATCTCAACCACATGATATCGAGTGGGGATAAAATCGTCCATTTCTCGTTTGGAACCAAATCAGAAAGAAAAATTGTGAGATTCCACATCAGTTTGAGAGGAAAATGAAACATTTCTTATCAGCGTGTCACAGTAGATGTGTTTTAAAATATTGAGTGTGAGCCCTTGAAGGAAAGACCTAAAGAGGACACTATCGACTAATAGTGGGTTTCAACGGTTACAAATGATATCAACGCTGGTCTCCAAGAGGGATGGACTGCGAAATCCCACGTTTATTGGAAAGTGGGGAACACAACATTTCTTATATGAGTGTGAAAATCTCTGTTTAATAGACGCGTTTTAAAATCGGACGCTAGTCTCCAAGAGGGATGGATTGTGAGATCCCACATCGGTTGGAGAGTAGAACAAAACATTCTTTATATGAGTGAAAATCTTTTCTTAATAGACATATTTTGAACAGTGAGGCTTACAATGTTACAAAAATGTTCAGTAATTTTGTAGAATTTTTATTAGATCAATTAATTTCAAAGTACGACAAAAATTCCGTTCCTAATAGGTTCAAAATTGAAATTTCACGAACTCGAACGACATAAATAAAATTAAAAATTTGTGGGTAATTTTTTGGGTTTATGAAAGATAACCAGAAGGTCCTTGTAATGATTTGGGTTTTGGGTTAAGAAATGATAGAAAAATGGTGCAATGATGGAGAGCCACGTGGCGAGGGGTAATTATGTCTATCATGTTAATTTCGTAAGGTTTATGGACATTTAATCATTTTTTACTTAATTAAATAATTAATTATTTTTAATGTGTAGGTACCTATGCCCGGGGTTGCGACATTGTTTATTTTACTTTAATCGATTATGTCGGGAAATCAGGCAAGGCTCGAGATAAAAAAAAAAGTCAAAACAATAATCGGTCTTTGTTTTACACTTCAAAATTCCCGCCTTTATTTTATTTTTAAACCTAAATTATTAATAATAATAAAAAGTTTTAATTTACCTTTAAATTAAAAAAAAAATATAAGAATCCATTTCAAAAATATTTTTAATTTTAAAATAAATTGAAACATTTTTTTTAAAAACTAGAATATCTTTAAACATTTTTTAATAAATACTTTATAAGGTGTCGAAAGTCTTTTTTTTTAAAAACTAGAATATCTTTAAACATTTTTTAATAAATACTTTATAAGGTGTCGAAAGTCTGTTTTCTCGTCTATATATTGACTGTGAGATTTATATATATATATATATATATATATATATATTATAAGGGTCTTAATGATATTTTTAAAATTTTGACAATTATATATATATATATATATATATATATATTATAAGGGTCTTAATGATATTTTTAAAATTTTGACAATATAATGTACAATAAAATAAATGTTTTAAAATTTAAGAATATTTTTGAATTATTNTTAGAATTATATTTAAAAAAAATACTAAAAAGTTTTCTCATAAAGTGGGCCCAAAAGATATTTTGAAAGATAGCCCAAAAATTCATCAATTTTAAATTGCCATTTTAGAAGATTTTCTAAAATAATTTTAAAAATAAATTCCATTTTTTTTATTTTTTTATTTCGAGACACAATATTTTTATTTTTAATATATTTAATTTTCAATGTTTTAAATTTTTTAATCTCTAGACATTTGTAAAAAATATTTTCACATTTTTTTATTTTATGAACATTTATTTTGATAGGGGTGTTTTGGGAACATACAAAATATCAATTTCTCCAAAAAAATAAAAATTGGGCTTCAATGTATCTGGGCCTCTTTATGCAGCCCATTACGAGAGGTGGGCTGCTTGTATGTCAATGAAGGAGGCCCAGTTCATTACCAATTAATATCATGATGTCTATGTCTTGGGCCTTAAAGATAGAACTAATTGGGCTTACGGAATTCGGGCCTCAATTTCTGCTTCAAGTAACCCTAATCGTCCTGTTGAGGCCCAGTTCTAAGCTCGTTTTACTAATTTAATTTGCTCGTCTTACCCTATGGATGCGTCGTCATGCCCCCGATTCCGAATTTTCAGATGAAGCTGAAATTGATCTCGACGAAGACAAGGAGCAATTTGGCTCTGTGAGGTCGAATTCTAGGGCTATTTCGAATGGCGTCGTTGGAGAGATTGTGCGAACTGCGAGGAATTTGCCGGAAAATGCGACTCTGGGGGATTCTTTGGGAGATTTTGACGGAAGAATTTTGTGAGGAAGAATCTATGGAAGTATTTCTATGAATGGATGAGTTTGCAGGAGATTCTGCGATGTCTTGGCTTATGATCTGTAAGAGGTACGAGATTAATCTTAAGTTCATTGTTCTCTTTGTTTCTTGTTCGTTAATTAAGTTGCTACTTAATTTAGGTTTGTCGTATCTTTTTCTTTATGGAGGAACTTGAATATGGGGAAACTTGATTGAACTTAGAACTGATGCTTATTGGATGATGAAAGTTACCGGGCTAATTTAGGGAATGATCCTGAATTTATAATCAAAGAATACTCTTTATACTGGTATGCGGCCTTTTGGAGAAGCTCAAAACAAAGTGGACAATATTATACCATTGTGGAGAGTCGTATTCCTCTAACAATGGGCTAAATGTCTGATAATTTGTTTGCCATGGATATCAACTTGATGCTTGACATTTGATATATCACTACATTTTTGTATTTTTGTTATCCTTCGAGGAGGCTTGGCCGAGAATATGAATATGAGATTCCATATTGGTTGGGGAGGGGAACGAAACATTTTTACTAGGGTGTGGAAACCTCTCCCTATCAAATGTGTTTTACAATCGTGAGGCTAACGACCATACGTATACGTAATAGGTTAAAACAGACAATATCTATTCCGGTGGGTTTGGGTTGTTCCAAATGGTATCAGAGTTAGACACCGGGCTATGTGTCAGCAAGCACGCTAGACTCTCAAAGGGTGTGGATTGTGAGACCCATATTGGTTGGAGAGGGGAACGAAGCATTCCTTGTGTGGAATCCTCTCTCTAGTAGAGGTGGTTTAAAACCGTGAGGTTGACGACTATACGTAACGGGCCAAACCAGCAATATCTGCTAGCGATGGGTTTGAACGGTTACAAATGGTATCAGAGCCAGACACCAAACCTTAGAGTTTGACTCGAAAAAAAGAAAAATGTCTATTGTGTGTGGCTCTTTCACATAAGAAAAGATATTTGATTCGAAACCGATTATCGAAGCTTGGAGTTGGTCTTAGCTGGTCGGATTACCATCCCCTCCAAGAAGATCTGCCCAGACGTAGAGGTCGTGGAGGGCACGGTACCGGATGCGGATAACAGGGAAGACACGAGTTGATGGAGACAGATATACCATTTGGGCTTTTGATGCATGAATGGCCCATCTCTGATCCATAATATGGGCCGAGTAGGCCCAAAGTTTGGGACAAGGGCCCAGCCTTTATCCAGTTGAAGCTTTTGATGGAGACAGATATCCCATTTGGGCTTTTGATACATTAATGGCCCATCTCTGATCCATAATATGGGCCGAGTAGGCCCAAAGTTTGGGAGATGGGCCCATGTTAAGTATTATTTTATAATAAATCTTAAAAGGTTAAATAATAACAATATTTTTCATAGAGTAAAATACACCATTATAAATATGTTTCCAAAATTTACGAGGAATTACTCTTTATTTATATTAATACTCCTAAATTCATGATTTTTTTTAATAATTCAATTTAAAATTTTATAAAAAGAATAACAACAATCAATTAAATTTCACGCACCACAATGTTGATACAAAATTGACTTTAATATTTAGTCTATTTATGTATTTCAACATTCAATTTTTTTATGCTCGTGCTCGATTTTTTTAATTTTATTAATTAGTGTTTTTTAATTTTAATTTTTTAATTTTTTTTTTTTTATGTTCATTATTTTTTTATTAAATTTAAAATCTTCCACTAAATTAAATTAAATAAAAAAATAAATTATAAAGAGGGAGGGGGATTTGAAAAGGTTGAGCCATAAATTATATTAATTAAAATTAAGAAATTATATTAAATAAAATTAAGAAATAATAATAATAAATAAATAAATAAATAAATAAATAAACAAGGTGGAGCTTAATATTATCTGCGGAGACTGGACCGGTTAGCGCGGAGGCGAATGGAAGCAAAATACGGGGAAGAGAAAACAGCAAGGACGCCACGTGGACACCCTCACACAAGGATAAACCCAAACCCCTTCCCTTGATGACGTGTACTTCTAACCGGAGCCTCCATATAAATACCCCTCTTTCGCCCCCTTTTTTATTTGCCCTCATCCCCCAATTTTTGTTTTTTCTTTCTCTCAACCGGCAACAAGAACCAGACAAATTCGGATCGGGGTCCGATAAACCGCCGCTTTTCTGATCTAGGGTTTTTCATCCTTTCCTCCGATTTTTGTTTCGTTTCGTATTCCATTGTAATTTTTCACTTTCTTTTTTGTTTTTCCTTCGCTGGTGCTGTGATTTGGAGATCCGAATCGTCTCTCCTGTCTTGGCTCGAGATCCGGGCCAAGCACAGAAGAATACCACTCCTCCAAGTGTTTTCTTTCGGTTCATTGCTTGCTTCTATCAGTGCTCGCCCGATAGGTTCTCTCTTTCTCTCCCTTTCTTGTGTTTTGATGTTGACTGCTTTTTATTTTAATTTTTATTTGTTGTGGAGGAAATCGAAGAAATGGAGTGTGGAGTGATTGATTGTTGGTTTTTTCTCTCGAAGGATTTATGGAACTCGAGGGAGTGAAGGTTTAGTTTAGGTATTAGATTTTTGTCTGTCTGTCTTCCATTTCAGAGTTTTCTGAGGTTTAATTTCAAGATGTTGTGTACGAGCCTTTCATATATGTTGGAGTATGTGGACGCGGTATTGGGAGCGCATATTTCTGTTGCTTCATTTTGCCCCTTTTCTGATTGATTTTTTTTTATTTAATGGATTTATACTCGGATTAAATAGTTCTTTTGGTTACCGTAATGAATCGCCTGGGTAGGATGTATTTTTATTTTTAGCATGAGATAGATGTTAAATCTTCTGCCAGTTTAATTAATGCAAGTTTTAGCTATGGAATTTATTTTTCAATTTATGTGTTCTGTGTGCGCTTTTTTCCCTTCTATGTTATGAATTTTATTATTAATGTATGTTTTCTGTATTGTAATTTTGTCTACTATACTATAGTATCTGGGTAAATTTTGTTTTATAGATATGTTTAAATCTGCAGCCATATTCACAACTGCATGTTTTTTTTTAAGTATCGGCTTTATTTTAAAATTTTTTCTGTCTGTATGTGGCTTTTCCCTCTCTGAATTATAATTTACACGCAGGATCTCCAGCATAAATGGCATCAAATGAAGGATTCCTTACTGAGGAGCAGCGGGAAGTGATGAAAATAGCGAGTCAGAATGTGGATGTTTTGTCATCCTCTCCAAAATCTCCCAAAGGCTCACTACTTCCTGAATATCATATTAAAGCCCCTGCTGGTGGGAAGGTACCGGCCCCCGGAATGGGAGTGAAACATGTGCGTAGACAACACTCTGGGAAGCATATTAGGGTGAAAAAGGGTGAGTTCATCTGTCAACATTGTATTACTGATTTTGTTGTGAGCAAAGCAAATTTGAAGAGAATGGAAGTGTCTCTTTTGAATGATGTTATTAGTTAGAGAGTATCTGAAAATTTAATGTGTTCTATTTGAACGCTTCATAAACAGCAAGCAAAGAACTCAAGACTATTTATTGACTCTTTGAATTAATATTAGATGTTGACTTATAGAAGATCATTTGCTGTTCTGAATGTACGATCTTTTAACTGCAGCAGTTTCTGATAAATCTTATGTTATTATCATATTTATGCGTTCAGTAGTTAATATCTATGATTATATTTCTGTGCTCAGAATTTCTCTTAGGCCTACTTCCCCAGGCGGTGCTCTTTAACTATATGATTATTTAACTGGATTTTAATGTATTTTTAGAATTGCCTGTGAAATCTCTTGACGCCCTTTTCTCCTTGGCCATCTCGCAGTGTACATTTTGATTTCTAGTTTCTACAATCAATATTCCAATAGTTTGAAAGTCCTACCTTATTTGACTATACATGATAACATCTATGATAACATCTATATTCTTAGGTGTAGTTTAAGCAGTTTGTCCTGTTCATATGCTTCTAACCACTAGTATGTTGACAGATGGGGCTGGTGGTAAGGGCACCTGGGGTAAATTACTCGACACTGATGGTGATTCTCATATTGACAGAAATGATCCTAATTATGACAGTGGCGAGGTATTTTCAATACTGAGTTGGATTTTGATTTCTGTTCTTTTTTATGATTGTCCAATCAAGCGATGTTTGTACTGTTATGAACCTAAGTCAGGTTTGAGGTTTGATGATAGAAACTTGTGATTTCCAGATCTGAGTATTTATTCTGTCTTTGAAATTTTCTCTTTAATAGGAACCATACCAACTTATTGGGTCGACTGTATCAGATCCTTTGGATGATTATAAGAAATCTGTTGTTTCCATTATAGAGGAATACTTTAGTACTGGTGATGTGGAATTGGCCGCATCTGATCTTGGATATTTAGGCTCAAGTGATTATCATCCTTACTTTATTAAACGGCTAGTATCAATGGCAATGGACAGACATGATAAGGAGAAGGAAATGGCTTCAGTTCTGCTTTCTGCTTTGTATGCTGATGTCATCAGTCCTGCCCATATAAGGGATGGGTTTTTTATGTTACTTGAATCGGCTGATGATCTTGCTGTGGATATATTAGATGCAGTTGATATCCTCGCTTTGTTCTTAGCTCGTGCTGTGGTTGATGATATACTTCCCCCAGCATTTTTAGCCAGGGCAAAGAAAGCATTGCTGGAATCATCCAAAGGAAGTCAGGCTATCCAAACTGCTGAGAAGAGCTATCTCTCTGCTCCACATCATGCGGAACTTGTGGAGAAAAGATGGGGGGGCAGCACACATTTTACAGTAGAGGAAGTGAAGAAGAAGATTGCTTATCTCTTACGGGAATATGTTGAGAGTGGAGATGCTTCTGAGGCATGCAGATGCATAAGGCAGTTGGGTGTTTCATTCTTCCATCACGAGGTTGTGAAGAGGGCTTTGACTCTTGCCATGGAGATCCGAACAGCAGAACCCCTGATACTGAAGCTTCTGAAGGAAGCTGCTGAGGAAGGTCTGATAAGCTCTAGTCAAATGGTTAAGGGGTTTTCTCGGCTGGCAGAGAGCCTCGATGACCTTGCTCTTGATATTCCATCGGCGAAATCTTTGTTTGAATCCTTGATTCCAAGGGCCATATCTGAGGGATGGCTTGATGCTTCCTTTGTGAAATCTTCAGATGAAGATGTGGATGTTGGATCTAAAGATGAAAAGCTGAGACGCTATAAGGAAGAGGCTGTGACTATAATTCATGAATATTTTCTTTCAGATGACATTCCTGAATTATTACGAAGCCTAGAAGATCTCGGTACACCCGAGTATAATCCAATCTTTTTGAAGAGACTGATTACACTTGCAATGGATAGGAAAAACAGAGAAAAAGAAATGGCTTCGGTGCTCCTTTCAGCTCTTCACATTGAGATATTCTCTACAGAGGATATTGTCAATGGTTTTGTGATGCTGCTGGAGTCTGCAGAAGATACAGCGCTGGACATTTTGGATGCATCAAATGAGCTTGCTCTCTTTCTAGCCAGAGCGGTGATTGACGATGTCTTGGCTCCTCTGAATCTGGAGGATATTGCTAACAGGTTGCCCCCAAATTGCACTGGAAGTGAGACCGTGCGAATGGCTCGGTCATTAATTGCAGCTCGTCATGCTGGTGAAAGGCTTTTGAGATGCTGGGGCGGAGGAACTGGCTGGGCAGTGGAGGATGCAAAGGACAAGATCCAGAAGCTCTTGGAGGAGTACGAAAGTGGAGGGGTCGTGAGTGAAGCTTGCCAGTGCATCCGCGATCTGGGAATGCCTTTCTTCAACCACGAGGTTGTGAAGAAGGCATTGGTCATGGCAATGGAGAAGAAGAATGACAGGATTCTAGATCTGCTGCAGGAATGCTTCAATGTTGGCCTGATCACCATCAACCAGATGACTAAAGGCTTCTCTAGGATCAAAGATAGTCTCGACGATCTGGCACTCGACATTCCAAATGCAGGCAAGAAGTTTACTCTCTACGTGGAGCACGCCCAGAAGAAAGGATGGCTGTTACCATCGTTCGGATCAGCTGCTGCTGCTGCAGATTCTTCCGTACTCTTGGCTGTAGCTTCCTGAGGGGGGGGAAAAACAGAGTTTTAGATTGTTTATCTCAAGCATGTTGTTGCCTGTTACATCTCTCTCTGCATTGTGTCGAGGAGGCGCCAGGAGTGAGCGAGCGAGCTTGTGCCTGCTTGGTGGCTCCCCTCTCATCTCAAGGTAGTAGTAGTAGTAGTAGTAGAAGAGTAGGTATGATGGGTGTTTTGCTTCCTTCTTCCTTCTTCCTCCTGATGATGATGGTTGTTTTATTACTTTAGCGGTGGTCTGATGATAAGGAGATGATATGATCCCCTGCCATTGTATAAAAAGCTCGGTTTCTGTTTCTTTTTCTTGTTCAGAATTTTAGGCCAAATGTCGTGATATCTCATGTTGTTTTAGACAGGATGGATCCCTTTTATATTTCATAATGCTCTGCTCTGCTGCTTCGCACAACATGAAAGGGTTGGTGGACAGTACTTCCTTCACTAATTACTACTAATCTCTTTATATTTCCTTCACTAGATTTCTGAGTTTAAGAGCTTCATGTGTTATCATGTGGCCATCAACCTTTCTTGCTCATTATATTTTCTGGTTTGATTTCCTCGGGATCGACAATATATATGGATGAGGGACTGATTTTCCCTTGAGCTTGGGTTGGATTCTTCACTGGCTCGGCCGGGAAGCTTCTCTTCCATGTTTTTCAAGACGAGACGTTTTTCCCTTGTCTTGGGAATGTTAGGAATGAGAAACTCGAAAGATAAGAAGAATTTGGGAGAAATTTCACCATTTATTTTCATCTTGTTGGCTATAGTAAGGTTCGAGCGAAATACTCATTTATAGATTCTCTTGCTTTGCTTTCCTGTGAAGGATTTGAAACTCCTTCCAAAGAGCTTGCAAATGTGCACGCTTTAGTTGTGTCAAACTTTGACATTTATTTGTGTTGAACCTTGACATTAGTTGTGCACGCTTCGGATTCTTCACTTACTCGGCCGGAAAATGGCGGGAAATTCCTATGAGATTGACTAAAGGCCGGGAAATCCCTATGAGATTGACAGTTTAATTTGGTTGTAATTTCCTGCAAAGAGGAAAAAATATATTTAAAATTATGTAGAATTCTTGAACCTCCTCGGACCAAGGTAGTATTCAATATAAAAATTGACATAAATAATAATAATTAGCATTTAAGAACTTAATTCATCCAAACAGCGACCGGGAAATTTGCGTAACCAAACAAGGTTCTTCTTTCATTCTAATACACGAACACAAAGTCTTTTAGCGCGGAAAAGCTCCAGGTATTCTCGAAATGCGTCTCAAGACAATGGAGATTCGACAGTTCCCACTTGTCATTCTTGCTGAACTCAACGTTGATCCTCTAGAAATGGACGAAGACAGTTTCGTTCACGTTTCAGCTTCGACTATCTCTAGGTCACTTTCTTTTTCGCTCTCTCTAGTGTTTCTTGTTTCATGATCGAGAGTAGATTAGGTTTTCTTTTGGTTTTGTCTTATTTAACTCGTGGAATATACTGTTGAAGAAGTTGCAGATCTTCTTCTCATTGATTGCTTTGCTTACCTTTTACCATATGATTTCTGTATTAGAGAGGGTGTGAAGCGTGAGGTTTTGAGCCTACTAAATAGAGGTCTAGGTTGGAGAGAGAACTAAACATTCTTCTATAAGCGTGTGAAAATCTCTCCATGAGGTGGTTTTTTAATGGGAGTGGATCGTGAGCTCTCACATCGGTTTGAGAAAGGGAATGCTTGCATCGGTTTGAGAGAGGGAACCAAGCATTCTTAAAAGGGTGTGAAACTTCGTCAACTCCCTAGTGGACGCATTTTAAAACTTTGAGGAAATCAAGCCTCACGGTGGATCCGTGGGGAGTGCCATTTCAGTGTTGTCATCCATGTTGGCCATTGTCCCTAACCACAGTGATGGTCTTGGAAACCTTGGAATTGCTTATCTTCAAAGGTATAAGAATTGCTCCCTTGAACTTATGTTGGTGGTTAGTTATACCATTTTAGCATTGGTAGATAGTTAGTACAAGGAGTTCATACCTTGACAAATGAGCCAATCCTATTGATACTCATACTAAGTAAACACTACGTTGTAGTGGAAACGTGGAACTATCAAAATCATCCTTTCCTTCCGAGCTTCACTTCAAAGTCTTAAAACGTGTCCACTATAAAAAGAGTCTAGTTCTATGTCGACCAGTGTCTTGCACGTTTGGTGACTCACTCTAAAATCATTTGTAAAACCTCAAGTCTACTACTAACAGATACTGTTCATTTTGACTCGTTACGTATCGCCATCTCCCTCATGATTTTAAAACGCATTCACTAGGGAGAGGTTTTCACATTCTTATAAACAATGCTTCATTCTCCTCTCCAACATAGATGAGATCTCACAAATATACAAGGATTCGTTGATTTGGTTAAGAAATTGAATAATTTTCTTTGAATACATGGATAAGTTGTTTAAGCTTACGATTTAATTGTGGGTAGCAAGAGAGGTCGGGCAGTGACAATTGAGAGGTTGTCACTGAGTATTTCTAGTCACACGAGAAGAGAGGTCAAATGGCAAGACCAGCTGAGTATTAATTAACTCACATCTAATGGGGAACGGAGCAACGCCCATTAAACTTCGACGAAAAGGGAAGGCTTGTCAGGCCGTATGCCCAAGGGATAGAATTCAAGATTCAAACCTATAATGATGATATATGTCTAACATCAATACTAATCTTGCATTCATGTAGGATTCTACGGATCATTGTCCTGTTTCTCTTCGGCTGTCAGAAGCCAGTTCTGTTAGAAGCCAGTTATGTTAGAAGCCCCTTCATTCAGTAAGTTATTAGGAGCTCCTTTATTAAGCAGCTAACATGTCTTTTTGGATTACAACACATCGTTCTGAATCTCTTGAACTTTACTTTTTTCCTATTTGTAGGCTTCAAAATGAAGCTTTGATCATTTTCATGGGCAGTACTATGATTGGTGGACAGACACTACTGGAATCTGAGGATTATTTCATCCTCTTCTTCTGGCACAAGCCAATCGCTAGTAAATATTGTTTTTTTAGCTTTCCCTCCTAAGTTTCTCCTCAAAATTTTTAAAACGGGTCTGCTAGGGTGTGAGAGAGGTTTTCACACCCTTATAGAGAATGTTTTGTTTCCCTCTCCAACTGGTGTGACATCTTTATAAGGACTTATAATAGAAACGAAACATTCTATGAAAATCTCTCCCTAGTAGACGCGTTTTAAAAAGGAAAGTTCGAAAGGGAAGACCCAAAAAAGACAATATCTACTAGCGATGAGCTTAGACGGTTACGATTCTATATTATTATAATTGAAATTTCTCTTTTTTGGTTAGATATGTTGGATGAAAGTCTCACATCAGCTAATTTAGGGAATAATCGTGAGCTTATAATCAAAGAATACTATCTCTATTAGTACAAAATTTTTTGGGTAAGCCCAAAACAAAGACATGAGACCTTAATGCTCAAAGTGGATAATATCATACCATTGTGGAGATCCGTGATTTCTAACAAGATATTGAGTGATGAGTAAGCAACACCACATCAACCGGTCAGATGCTCAATAGTCATTTAGGTTAGTTTTATTTTTTCAATTATTTATTAGTTTTGATTTATTTAAAAAAGAAAAAAGGAAAAAAAAAAGGAAAGGATAAAGGGTATTTATAGTAATTTAATTAATGCCCGAATGGTAGACGTTCATGGCAATACTGAAATTACAGTATTAATTGTTCCATTGCTGAGACATGTTGGATAAAACAAACTTATTGCTCTGTTTTTTTTTAAAAATTAATTTTTAAGGAAACGTTTTTGTTTTCATCAAAGTCAAACCATTGTGTTTCTAGTGTTGGTTTGACCTTGTGTTTGTTCTTTGGAACTCCAATGCAACGGTTGCAAGCGATCTCGTAGAAAAACTCGAAGGAGTAGCCATGCGGGGGTTTTGTAACGGACCAAGCCTACCGCTAGCAGATATTGTCCTCTTTGAGTTTTTCGTTTCGGGCTTTCCCTTAGGCTTGATGTTTCCACACCCTTGTAAAGGGTGTTCCGTTCTCCTCCCCAGCCGATGTGGAATATCATAATCCACCCCCTTTCAGGGTCTAGCATTCTCGTTGGCACTCGTTCCTTTCTCCACGATGTGAGACTCCCACCAAATCCATCTCCCTTTAGGGCCGCCTCGTGTCTACTCCCTTTCGAAGAATAACCTCCTCGTTGGCACATTACCAGTGTCTAGCTCTTATATCATTTGTTACCACTAGCAGATATTGTCATCTTTGGTTTTCCTTTTCGGACTTTCTCTCAAGCTTTTTAAAACGCTTCTTCTAGGGAAAGATTTCCATACCCTTATAAAGGGTGTTTCGTTCTCCTCCCAACCGATGTAGGATATCACAGATTTGGTCAATTCTGTTTTGGGTTCAGTCAAATCGATTCTATCAATGAATATTGATTAATAATCAACAATCAAATAAATTTTGATCTGTTGAAGGAATTTTTCGATCGGTTCTCTACAGTTTTGTCTCGTCATACTGCCTCAACACCATTTAAGTCCTGTTCGGGTCAATTTTCTTCCATTTAAGCTTGATTTTGCGTCTTACACTTGTAGGATCCTATCTGATTCTTGTAGACATAAAACTAAAAAGGAAAAAAAAGAAGAAGATATATTTCATGTTCTTTTCTTTCTACAACTCTTCTAGATCCCTACCGACATTAAAACATCTAAAGTAGGGTCGATGCATATGAAGTGATACTACTTATGTATGAAAGTGGTGCATGCTCAACAAGACCCAAAAATTATAAAAGTAGTACGAGTCTCTCATATATTACGTGTGTACTAAAGTGATACAAACAACATTATTTATGTTTGAATGTGTTTCTACAATTCCAATAGTGGATCATGGTTAGTCGTGACAACGTGAGCTTCTACATCGTAATTTTATATTGTATTTACATCGAACATCATAATTTTAGTTTAAAGATTTTTTTGATTTATGTACGGATTAAAATTTAATGATATATTTATGCAAAATAATTAGAGTTTATATATATATATATATATATATATATATATATATTATATTTGTTAAAATTAGTAGATGAATTTCAAAAGTTGAATGGTAGGTAAATGATACAACAGTTATTTAAGATTGGTCCAAATTAATAAAACATAAATGGAATGTTTTATTTATTTGAAATTTAGAATATTTTTTATTTGATTCTTAAATTTTAAAAGTTTAAGATAAATTTAGAATTTTTAATTTTATCGATCTTTCAATTTTAAAATTTTTAATTTTTTTGTATTTTTTAAAATTTATAAATTTATTTTTCATTAAATATAGAATTGAATTTTATATCTAATAGATGAATTAATTTTAAAAATTTTAAATACTTATTAAACCCACAATTAAAAGTTTATCTGTCTATTATTAGATATTTAAAATTTTTATATACCAAATAAACCCAACAAAATAATAATAATAAATAAATAAATTTGTAATTTAACCTCTAAATAACGCTCTAAAAACATTTGATGATCTGAAAAATCCGACCAATCTAACGAATCCAATCAAATCCAACGTACGGTTTGGATTGATTTATGATTCCGTTCAATCTAGATTGAGTTGAATTGTCATAAATAATTAAATATCTTACTTCAAAAAAAATAATAATTGATTCAAACTATAACCCGAATCTACTGGATTCAAAAATTTAGGGTTGGATTGAGTTAATTATTTAATAAAAACGATTTGAGATTAAAAAATGTACAACCCAATTACAAAGGAGTGGGGCGATTTCTTACAATGAATGGCAAAAGCGTAAATAAAAGGAAAAAGAAGGGCAAATGGAAGAAGCGTTCGCAAACCCAGAATAAATCCCCTTCCCACTCACATGTGTAGCGCTACTCCAACCTCTCAGTCTCTCTCACTCTCTCCTCTGCCCCCAAAATATAAAAGTTTTCTTTTTTCGCCTCTGGGTTTTGGTTCCTCTCTTTCCCTTTCCTCTGTATGATTGCAAAAACAGGGGAAATTTTGCTTCCTCAAGATTCCCGAATCGAAAAACCCCTAAATTTCCAACTCCGAATGTGAGAAACCCTGTTTGTTCCCTTTTGATTCTGTTCGTCTTCGTTCGAAATGGGTCTTGCATGACAAACCCTGCTGCACTTCATCTTCTACTTCGCTTCTGTTAATGGCAGCTTCCGCCATGGCGGCCGAGCCGACTCCAGAGGTACTTTCTTGGCTAAAAACCCTACCTCTCGCTCCTGAATATCACCCTACTTTGGCTGAGTTTCAAGATCCAATTTCATACATTTTCAAGATCGAAAAAGAGGCTTCCAAGTTTGGAATCTGCAAAATTGTGCCCCCTGTTCTTCCTTCGCCGAAGAAAGCTGTAATTCTCAATTTCAATAAGTCGCTTGCAGCTCGTGCGCCATGTTCTGACTCGATTAACACCAAGTCTCCGCCTACATTCACTACTCGCCAACAGCAGATCGGGTTTTGCCCGCGAAAAACACGCCCGGTTCAAAAACCAGTGTGGCAGAGCGGCGAGTACTACACATTTCAGCAATTTGAGGCTAAGGCGAAGGCCTTTGAGAAGAGTTATTTGAAGAAATGTACGAAGAAAGGAGGGCTTTCGCCTTTGGAGCTCGAGACGCTCTACTGGAGGGCTACTTTGGATAAGCCCTTTTCGGTGGAATATGCGAATGATATGCCTGGCTCTGCGTTTGTACCTGTGAGTACAAAGATGTTTAGGGAGGCAGGGGATGGCACAACGCTTGGTGAGACGGCGTGGAACATGAGGGCAGTGTCTAGGGCCAAAGGGTCTCTGTTGAAGTTTATGAAGGAAGAGATTCCAGGCGTTACTTCACCAATGGTGTATGTTGCTATGCTGTTTAGCTGGTTTGCTTGGCATGTAGAAGACCATGATTTGCATAGCTTAAATTATCTGCATATGGGGGCGGGGAAAACATGGTATGGCGTGCCGAGAGACGCTGCTGTGGCGTTTGAGGAGGTTGTTCGGGTTCAGGGATACGGAGGAGAAATCAATCCCCTTGGTGAGTTGATGGCTTCACCACTAGTTTTCATTTGGTTAATTATAGTCTACATATCTCTAGTTATGTTATTGGAAGATGTTCTAGTGAATTTGTTTCGCTCGATTAATGCAAATGAATATCTGTTCTTAAGCGAATACATTTTCACAGACGACACGGTAATGAACGGGATATCCCTCGATTAACCATTGCATAACAAGGTGTATATGCTGTTGGCATTGAGCCCTGTTACTTAGCTGACCAACCACATTGATAGGCTCTGTTATTCATTGTTTAAACTTCTACCAACAGAACGCTTACCTAGTTCTATGTTCCCACCGATCGTTGCTTACCATGGGTTTTGTTATCCCCTTTGCTTTTACATAGGCGTTTTCCCCCTACAACGATGTTCAACTAATTTCTTGTTCAAAATTTTGCTCTGTATCCATAATTTGTGTTCTTCATGGTTGCGCCATTTGCTACTATTTGTTAAGTTTTGATTATAAGAGCACTTCAGGAAGTGGATCATTCTTAGCTGTTTTCACTTCATTCATATATCTGTTACGAGTTGTACAATTCTCTCTGGTGTACAGTGGAGTGACTACAATTTTAATTTGGTCGTAAAATAAGGAGCCTTAGTTTTGGATTTCATTCATAATTAATTCGTTTTCCCTTTCTCTTCCAGTTACTTTTGCCATTCTTGGTGAGAAGACGACCGTGATGTCACCAGAAGTTCTTGTTAGCTCTGGAGTTCCATGTTGCAGGTAACCAGCATTATGTTAGCACTTCTATTCCTGGTTTTAGATATCGTTTCTCTCGAGAGTTAAAGGCATCGGTTATTTCTAGTGATCTTCTACTCATACGAATTGACGGTACTGTTGGCCCAAAAAAATGTTACCCTTCTAGAGGCTCCTTGCCTCGTCATTTGATCTCGAAAGTAACAAGTTTTGTATATTTCTCACGTCTTTAATCGATTTGCACCAGGTTAGTGCAAAATGCTGGTGAGTTTGTTGTCACTTTTCCTCGGGCTTATCATACAGGTTTCAGCCATGGTGAGATCTTTGTTGTTCATTTTTTGCTATTGTTGTTTATTTTGAACTCTAAATTGCAATTATATCTGTTTCATGCATTGTGTCTATTTGATAATTTCCTCTAGGATTTAACTGTGCGGAGGCAGCCAATATTGCAACTCCAGAATGGTTAAGGGTTGCTAAAGACGCTGCAATTCGTAGAGCTTCAATCAATTATCCTCCAATGGTATCTCACTTTCAGTTGCTATACGATCTTGCTCTAAGTTCCAGGTTTGTTTTGCCTTCTCGTAATGTCCGTCCAATCTAGTTGAATGATTTCCTTCTCATTTTCAGTCGCTTTCTTTGATCTTTTATCTTCTTGGAATTAATTGCAAATCTGATATGATCAAAATACATGCTGTGCTATTTCATATGTTTAAACTCGTGTCATTTCGAAATCTATTGTGAGAAAATAATTGTTCGGTTTGCTAGAATGACAGCACTTATTACAAATTCTTCCATCATAATCAATATTGATCTTTTGGGTTTTTTTCCCTCTCATTATATGATTTCCTCACTCATTTGAGCAAATCTTATGTTTTAATATACAGAGCACCTCTGTGCACTGGTTCTGAACCGAGAAGCTCACGACTAAAAGATAAAAGAAGAAGTGAAGGCGAAACAGTTATAAAGGAGTTATTTGTACAGAATATTTTCGAGAATAACAGCCTGCTGGACGTTCTCGGAAGTGGAGTTTCTGTTGTACTTCTTCCTCAAGGTTCTTCAGATTCTATCTATTCAAGACTGCGTGTAGGATCCCATATGAGAGGCAAACTTAGATTTCCTGCTGGTTTTTGCAATTCTAAGGAAGAAGCCGAATCCCCTCAAAGTTTTGATTATGATAATCTCACGCTAGAAAACAGCCAGGGAATGAATCGAGTTAAAGGTCTCTATTCAGTCAACGGACTTTATTCTACTCTATCTGAGAGAAGCACAGGTAATTTATGTGCGTCAAGTTCAAGGATTTTGAATGCCACCAACGAACGAGGTGGTAGCATTCACTGCGATGGATTATCGGACCAAAGACTGTTTTCTTGTGTCACGTGTGGCATTTTAAGCTTTGCCTGTGTAGCCATCGTTCAACCCAGAGAACAAGCTGCTAGGTACCTTATGTCAGCTGACTGTAGCTTCTTTAATGATTGGGTCGTTGGTTCTGGGATGACCGGTGAAGGGATTGCTCTTAGAGATGGGCATGGTGTTGCTTCTAATAGTGGTAGGTTTTATAACTAATCAGTTCTGGACTTGCTGACTTTTTTTTTCATTACTAATTTTATTGAGGATCCGTTCTCTCTTAGAACGCTCATTTAACTACCAATGCAGGAAAAAGAGAAAGGTGCGTCGCTGATGGTTTGTACGATGTCCCAGTCCAGGCCGTCAATCGCCAGCTTCCAGTAGCGGATCAAAGTTACAAAGCTAATTTTACTGCTGAAAAACGAAACGAGACTTCTGCCCTTGGCATGCTTGCATTGACTTATGGACATTCATCTGATTCTGAGGAGGATAATGCTGAAGCCGATGCTGCTTTACATGCCAATGATTCTAAACCGACAATTTGTTCTTCAGTAGACCAATATCAGTTTGAAAATTCTGGTCTTACTTCTAGTGAATATTGTAAAAACAGTGCAACTTCCAATCATGATCCCTTGTCAGCTAACTCTACAGATCAAATGCAGTTTCAAGTCAATGACTTTGAAGAATTTGGAAGAGCTAGATTTGATTCCAAAGACTCGTTCAATTGTTCTTCGGAGTTTGAAAGCGATGGCATAGGTTCAACTAAGAAAAATGACTTGTCAACTAGATATCAAGATTCACATGTGAATGGAAAACCTTCCTTAGATACTGATACTGAAAAACCAATGTTTGAGCAGTCCACTGAACCAGTGGAGATCGAGAACATGCCTTTCGCTCCAGATATCGACGAAGACTCTTCTAGGTTGCATGTATTCTGTCTAGAACATGCAAAAGAAGTGGAACAACAACTTCGCCCTATTGGAGGCGTGCATATTCTTTTACTTTGTCATCCAGGTGCGTGCAATTTGTAGTCATTTACTTGTTCTTGTGATATAGAATAAATATATTGGACCCCGAACTGTTCCACCTCCCTCGTTATTTTTGTTCATACCTCTACTTTCTAATATAATATTATTTCGTTCTTATTCAAATATAGCGGGTTCGTGCGTTAGTAAATACTCATGTTTACTGTTCATGACATAAACTGTTTTGGATTTTTATAATGGGAACTTAAAATTTTTGCTGTGTCTAACATCGTCTGCATCATGGAAAATTGTTTCAGACTATCCAAAGATGGAAGCCGAAGCGAAATTGATGGCACAAGAATTAAGTATCGACCATCTGTGGACTGATACGACGTTCAGAGATGCCACCCAAGATGAAGAAAAGAGAATTCAGTTATCTTTAGATAGCGAGGAAGCGATTCCGGGTAATGGAGATTGGTCTGTAAAGTTGGGAATTAATCTCTTTTATAGTGCCAACCTTAGCCATTCTCCTCTTTATAGTAAGCAGATGCCGTACAACTCTGTTATTTATAATGCATTTGGGCGCAGTACTTCGGCTAACCCTTCGGGTAAGCCGAAAGTCTATCAAAGGAGGAGCGGCAAGCTGAAAAGAGTAGTTGTAGGGAAATGGTGTGGGAAAGTCTGGATGTCGAATCAAATTCATCCTTTGCTAGCAAAGAGAGATCCTCAAGAAGAAGATGTCGACGGCTTTCCTTCTTGGACAATATCGGATGAGAAGATCGAATGGAAATCGGACAATATCCAGAAAAGTGAGACTGTTAATAGAAAGTCTGCTGGCAAGAGAAAAATGACTTATGGGAGTGGGGCAGCGACTAAGAAAGCCGAACCTATAGAGTCGGAGGATATTGTTTCAGATAACTCGGGTGAAGATTGTATTCGTCAGCATCATAGGATTCTACAACACAAGCGGTCTAAAATTGTTGCGAGTAAAGATGCCATGTCGGATGATTCTGTGGAGGTTTTTTCTTATAAAAAACATGGAAGAGTTCCTGTCAATGAGGAAGCTTATTGTGAGACAGACGACCCTGGTTTAGACGAGGGTCCAGACGAATCGCTAGGAGATCGTCATACTAAGCTGCACAGAGGGTTCTATGGATTCAAGCTGCCCAAATGGGGCGAGATAGAACCTGCAGTTTCTGATGATTCCTTAGAGCGCGATTCTTCTCAGTTTCGTGGTAAAACGAGTAAAAGCAAGATAGATAAATATGTTGAGAGACAAGATGCACTTTCGGATGAGTGTTTGGAGAGTCCTCTTAAGCAATATAGAAGGATTCCGAAAAGCAAGCAAGCCAAAGTTGTTAAAAAGAATGCCATTTCGCATGATATACGGGACGATAGTTTTCTTTGGCATCGTCAAGGGACTTCTAGAAGCAAGATGGCCACGATCGACAGTGAAGATGCAGTTTCGGAGGATTCCTTCGAAAATAGTTCTCATCAGCATATGAGTACGCCTCGAAGAAAATCGGCCAAACGTACTGCAAGGGAAAATGTATTTTCAGATGATCCAGATGAAGATGATACCTCTCTTCTGCACCATAGGAAAAATGTAAGAAATGTGCAATCCAAGTACTTCGAGAGAGAAAATACACCAGACGACCAACTCGATGATAGTGCTAATCAGTGCAGGACGAGGGTACTTCGAAGTAAGCCTGTTAAGAAAGAGACCATTTCTCAAATGAAACAAGAGATTCTTCGACCTGCAAAGCGGGGAGCCTCTCGAACTTTGAAAGAAGAATTCTCTCAACCTCTAAAACGTGGAGGCCGCCATACCTTAAAACTAGAGACCCCTCAGCCAACAAAACAACTCGCCCCAAATCGACGTGGTAAGCAAGCTAAGAGGAATAGTAAATTGACCGATTTAGAATCAGAGGAAGAGCCACAACCAGGTGGGCCGAGCACACGTCTTAGACAAAGAACCCCAAAGCCTACTAAATTTTCAGAAGTGAAACCGAATGATAAAAAACCAGTTGGTAAGAAAAAGCTGAAGAATGCTTCATCTTTGAAGACTCCAGCAGGCCATAGAGACTCAAAAGCAAGGGATGAGGAATCAGAGTATCTTTGTGATATTGAGGGCTGCAATATGAGTTTCGGTTCAAAACAAGAACTCGCCTTGCACAAACGAAACATTTGTCCTGTCAAAGGGTGTGGAAAGAAATTCTTCTCACACAAGTACCTCGTGCAGCATCGCCGAGTACACATGGACGATCGTCCCCTCAAATGTCCATGGAGGGGCTGCAAGATGACATTCAAATGGGCATGGGCACGAACAGAACATATTCGTGTTCATACAGGTGACCGACCTTATGTTTGTGCTGAACAAGGATGCGGTCAGACATTCAGATTCGTGTCGGATTTCAGTCGTCACAAGCGGAAGACTGGACATTCAACAAAGAAAGGTAGAGGTTAGTATTGCGGAAAATGAATGTTGTTTTTTTTAATATGAATAGTTATGATGTTGGTGAAATGACAGATTTAGGATTATTAGAGATAGGGATAGGTTTAGCAAATCCCTGTAATTATTATCAATTAATTCTGTTGTGTTGTCTGTGTTCATTGGTGTTATTGATTTTCTGTAACCTTGCAATTGCTTGGATCTTCAAACATTCTTCTCCAATGAATGTCAGATGCTAATCATGATCTTAGTTGGGGGTTGGACATTGCCCCTTCTGGGAACTCTGTGTACTTTTCTATTGCTTCCATTGATGCCATTTGATTTACTTTTATGACTCAAATGCTGCTGCTGCTGCTGTATCTGTTAGACACATCCTAAGACTTTAGATATCTAGTTTGATCTGTCAAAAAAGATATTGACGAGTTGAGTTTGTTCGAGTTAATGTAAAAGATAGGACTCCTCTCTTTTGTTGTCGTCCTACAGGACTAAGGATGTTTTCATCAACTGATTTCTCGTCATATACGGTTTTTATGGAGAAAATCTCTTGTCATTTGTAGTCTACCGGAACTAAGGGCATGTTCATTAGCTACTTTTTCGTCATATACGATTAAAAGATTCTTTTTTGGGTTTTTGGGGGAGAAAATCTCGTCATTTGTGGCCTACCTACGAAACTAAGGACATGTTTATCAGCTGCATTCTCGTCATCTACGCTTAAAAGAGTTCTTTTTTGGGTTTTTATGGAGAAAAATCTCCTATCATTCGTAGTCTACCTACGAAACTAAGTACGTGTTCATCAGTTGATTTCTCGTCGTATACACTGTTAAAAGAGTTATTTCTTGAGTATTTATGGAGAAAATCTAGTCATTTGTAGTCTACTTGAACTAAGGACATCTTCATCAGCTGATTTCTCCTCATATACACTGTTAAAAGAGTTCGTTCTTGGGCTTTTATGGAGAAAATCTCCGGTCGTTTGTAGTCTACCTACAGAACCAAGTACATGTTCATCAGCTGCTTTCTACACGGTTAAAAGAGTTCTTTCTTGGGCTTTTATGGAGAAGATCTCCTATCATTTGTAGTCAACGGACAGTTTCATCAGCTGATTTCTCATCATATACACTGTTACAAGAGTTCTTTCTTGGGCTTTTATGGAGAAAATCTCCCGTCATTTGTAGTCTACATACATAATTAAGGACATGTTCATTAGCTGCTTTCTCCTCATATGTTGTTAAAAAGAGCTCTTTTTTGGGCTTTTATGGAGAAAATCTCCCGTCATTTGTAGTCGTCCTACAAAACTAAGCACATATTCATCAGCTTTTCTCATCATATACTATTAAAAGAGACCTTTCTTGGATTTTTATGCAGAAAATCTCGTCTATCTACAAAACTAAGGACATGTTCATCAGCTGTTTTCTCGTCATATTCTATTAAAAGAGCCATTTCTTTGGCTTTCATGGAGAAAATCTTCATCCTCCTCGCCTCTCCTTATTAGTTTAAGCTTTTATCTTGAACTTGGCTCTCTTTTTCATATCATTTTAAACGTTCTCTTCCTTTTTGTTCTAAGAATTCAAGAAATGTTCGTCAATCCAGACGTAGTTTAATGGCTTAAGCTATAGAACTGCATAGGAATGTTGACATTGACCCGTAAAGCTCCAAGCTTAGAGGTTCAGCTGGCAGGCAGGGAAGTTGAATGAATCATAGGATCTGTGATTGGGAGACAAGTTTTGGTGCCTTTTTCTGAGCTTGTTCGGTTTAGTTTTCTTACTAGTTCTACCGGTAGTGGAACATTTAAAATATATTCATAATCTTTTACCAATAACATAAAAAATTTAGTGATAATATATGAGGTAATAAACCGTTTTTTTTTTACGAACATTTTTTTAACCTTTTAATAGAATAGGAAGATACTCTTTTTTAAATAAAATATTAACAAAACTCACGGTAAAGATAATACTCTTTTTATTTTCTTTTAATTTTAGCATTGAAAAAGACCTTAAAGGTTAATATTCTTTGTTCCCTCGCTAAAGGGGCATTTTTCTAAAGTTTCACCTTTTATCGAGATTCTTATAACCTTAAGATGGAACTCTTCTCCTCTTTTTTTTAATTGAATTGAAAAAAATGATAAATTCTATCCTTTCTTAAAAAAAAAAAAATTATTTTTTAAAAGTATTACAATGTGTAGTAAATAAGAGATACACACGAATCATTAGTTTTTTTTAGAAAATATGTGAAAAGATAAGTAACGTAAGGATGTTACCGAGGATCCGGAAAAGTATCACTACCATCAAGTACTAAATCTAAAACTAAATCATGGGTATCAAGCGTTACAATGCCTTTTATTACAATCCCAACTATTGTATTACAATCCAAACTTTTGATTCGATATCTAGTTTTGGAACATTTATAAAACGTACGAATGGTCCGAAAATCGTGTTTTTGAGCTTTTTACTTTGGTTTGTCCACTAAAATCCAATCCAATTTCAAACCAATTTCAACCCAATTTACTCTTCAATCAAATAATGTCGAAGCACCCCACGAATCGTCTAGAAAAAGGGAAAAGAACAAAGAAAATTGAAGATTGTTAGAGAGAGGCGAAGCGCAAACGGCCGCAGTCAGAAAGTGACCTTTTCCTGTTCTTAGTTCCCACTTGGTGTCAAACAAGTCATCTTTTCACAATACCCATTTCTCCATGTACTTTATTATTCTCTGTAGCAGCTAGGGTTTTCTTGGGTTCAAATGTGACGCAGAATGGAACCTTCTGAAGCTGTTTCCGTCCCTATTCACTGTGAATCGCTGCCTTCTGGGTCTCAATCTCTACAGTTTCATGGCTCTGTTCATGATCCTGCACTATTTGATGCATCGCATGTGGCCGCTGATGATCGCATCCATGCAGAGCTTCAGAAATTGGATTTGAAGGATGAGAAAGAGGCGGCGGTGAAGGATTCTGACGGCGGCGGAGAATGGGAAGTTGAGAAGAATCCTGTTGAAGGTGAAGGAAATTTGGAGGAGGAGGAGGAGGAGGTGGTGGTGGATGCAGGCGACGGCGGTGAGGTGGAGAAGGAAGGGGAAATGAGGGGTGGAAACAACCATTACCCTGTACGGTCAGAGGCTGAGGATTGTGCCTTTTACCTTAGGACTGGCACTTGCAAGTTTGGATCATTGTGTAAATTCAATCATCCACTGCGAAAGAGACATCAGGTGTGGTTCTGGAGATCTTATTTACTTGTGGAAGCTAATGCCTCTGTTTGAATGCTTTGTTCTTTGTATTGGTTTGTTGATTGTTAAACCTCCTTTTCCAGTGCTATCTTCGGTTGATAGGTTTTAGTACTGTTCTCTTTGCATGTATAGCTTTTTTTTTTTATCATTACATCAATGGGAGAGGGGAACGAAGCATTACTTGTAAGGGTGTGGAAACCTCTCCCTAGTAGATGTGAGGCTTACGGCGATACGTAGTGGGTTAAAGCAGACAATATCTACTAGCGGTGGGCTTAGACGGTTACAATAGTATCAGAGCTGATCACCAGGTAGTGTCAGTGAGGATGTTGGGCCCCTAAGGGGGTGGATTGTGAGATTCCACATCGGTTGGAGAGGACAACGAAGGAGGTTGTGGAAACCTCTCCCTAATAGATGCGTTTTAGAATCGTGAAGTTGACGGCGATTCGTAACGGGTCGAAGAGGACAATATATGTTAGCGATGGGCATGAGCTCTTCCTAGTAGATGCTGGCCCCTAAGGAGGTGGATTGTGAGATCCCACATTGGTTGGAGATGGGAACAAACCATTCCTTGTAAGCGTGTGAAAACCTCTCTCTAGTAGATGCGTTTTTGAGGTTGACAGCGATAAGTAACGGGCCAAAGCGGACAATATCTACTCGTAGTTGGCTTGAGCTATTACAAATGGTATCAGAGTCAGTCATCGGGTGGTGTGCCAGTAAGGACGCAGGCCGCCAAGGGGGATGAATTGTGGGTTAGGGAGGGTAACAAAGCATTTCTTTTAAGGGTGTGGAAACCTCTTCCTAGTAGACACATTTTAAAATCGTGAGAACGAGCCGAAACGGACAATATCTACTAGTCGTGGGCTTGAACTTAGGTGAGATTTGCCTGTTTCCAATTCATTGGCATTTACCTGTTTATATTAGGTTTGTTCGAGGCTCTTCTTCTCAGCTTCTTCAGTCCTAATTGTTCTATTGAAACTTCTAACATGATCAATGGATAACATTTATTCTTGATCGGTTTTATTTTTGTTCAATTTGAAAGGTTGTTTCTGAGAAATTGAAGAATGAGAACGATTCGGCCGAGCAGACGAGCAAGACCGAATGCAAGGTTTCCATTGTTGTTATGTTTTCATGAACAAATTTCAAGTATTTTGCTTAGTTCAATGGTTTGATGCATACCCCTGTTCTGAACTTTTCTTATATTCCTTTATAATAACACAACCGACGTTTCCTTGGATTATTTTACGTACCCGCGTTTACATGACCGATTTATGTATGATATGCATGATCTACTGCTATTGGTTAACTTTTACACTTCATGAGCCATTCGCAGTATTACTCAAGGACCGGGGGTTGTAAATTCGGAACAGCCTGTAGATATAACCACACGAGACCTAGAGCATTGCCAAACCCAATTCTCGAGCTTAACTTCCTTGGTTTGCCAATCCGACTAGTTTAGTTCGTAACTTTGACATCTTTCTAGACTGGATCCCTTATCTCACTTATCTTGAAGAATTTAATGATCTTTTTATTGACAGAACGAAAAAGAATGTCCCTATTACATGCGCACGGGATGCTGCAAATATGGAGCGAATTGCAAGTTTAATCATCCCGATCCTACTACTGTTGCTGTACCGGAATCGCTGTCGGGATATAATAATGGAGTGTTGCTACAAGGTGGTGCATCACAATCACAGATCACATCCTGGACTTCACCAAGAGTGCTGAATGAAACACCAACATTTGTACCTGCTATGATTTCACCTTCTCAAGATTCAAAATGGAACGCATACCAGGTATCGTTTACGCTCATCTCAGATGGTCTGGTTTAAAGGATATCGGTATCGTTTACTACAATTTCTCATAGAATTTGTGCCTTGATGTTCTTCTTAGAGTATTGACTTTATCTGTGGTTTGTTCATGTTAAGGCTCCCATGTATCCATCAGAAATCAGCATGCTTCCACCCCTAACGTACGCCGTGAACAATATAGCATCTGAGACGGATCTTTATACTTCTCATCAGCAAGTAGAAGAATATCCCGAACGACCTGGTCAACCCGAATGCAGCTACTTTCTAAAGACTGGGGATTGTAAATTTAAATCTCTTTGCATATATCACCATCCGAAAAATTGGAACCTGAAGTTACCGACCTGCACGCTCAATGACAAAGGCCTGCCTTTGAGACCTGTAAGCTCGTCCTTCGCATTTCCTGGTTGTTTATATAGGACTTTTCTGTAGAAAATACCTCAAGGATAAATTTTTATGTGACATTCAGGATCAGAATGTATGCACGTATTACAGTCGCTACGGCATCTGTAAGTTCGGGCCGTCGTGCAAGTTCGACCATCCTATTCTTCCAGCTTCTTCAACGAGCGAGCTTAAACAGCAGCCTCACTACAGCAACTTTAATGCTGCAGAAGGGGCTGAAATGGGCGGAGGGAGTGGAAATGGCGTCACAGTTGAGCAGTCTGCATAAGAATTTTGTGCAGAGGCCCTCTAAAGGAATTTTCATGGAGGATTTGTTTGTTAAGAGGATATAAGGATGCATTCAACTCGTTTTCCATCGGGTTCTGCCATAAGCTTTTCAAATGATGGCACTTATTTTCTAGCTGAACAAAGAAAAAATGTAAATTATACCTAAGTTTCTACACAATGGCTATAATCTTGTAGCTATAAGATACAATCTTATCCAGACATTTCACAGAGCACAGAAGGATCAATGAGTTTTTGCTTCTAGTTGGCTGGTAAGAAGAATTACAAACTATTTCATTCAAAGCCTCCTTTTTCATCCAAATCTCTGTTTAAACTGGCAACCTACAGGTATTGCCCTGAAGGGAATCGGGAATCGACTTTTTAAGTGCTTGAAAACATTTTCTACAAGTAGTTGAAAAGTGTTTTGAAGCACTTTGAAAAGTCAATTCAAACCATTTGAAAAGTGTTTTGAAGCACTTTGAAAAGTCAATTCAAACCATTCAAGCTATGTATAGACTCTAATCTCTTATTTGAAATTGTCGGGAATTGACTTTTCAAGTACTTGAAAACATCATCTATAGGTAGTTGAAAAGTGTTTCTTTTCAATCCAAACCGGCTTCTTAAAACGCTTTAAAGCTTCCTTGACAAGCTTTAATGACTCTAATCTCCATGTATAGACTCTAATCTCTTATTTGAAATTGTCGAGAATCGACTTTTCAAGTACTTGAAAATATCATCTATAGGTAGTTTAAAAGTGTTTTGAAGCACTTTGAAAAGTCAATCCAAACCGGCCTTAGAACGCTTGAAGCTTCCTTGACAAGTTCGAATGAACTTTTGAGAACAATGACAAAGCACAGCATAAAACAAAGCATGCTAATTTATAGAAAGTTCCCATCAGAATCCTTCCACCATAGGTCCATCATCATGAAATTCAAAAAAGATCTCGACAATGGAATTTGTCCTTTCCATTCTGTATTACAATGCAAATACAGAATAACATGTGATAAACATTATTATATAACGTCAATGAAGCGTGAAAGCCAAAGTGAAAAGGGAAAAGGAATAGTATGAGTCATTTTTTGGCGCAACAACTTTGTTGTGATCCAGTGATCCACCGTTGGATAGGGCCCTCAAATCTTACGGGCTTTCACAATGGATTACACAAGTCAAGACCCTGAAACCACTGTGGTGGCATCAACCACAGCAAAACCACCTCTTCTGCAATTCAAATACCAAAGAACAGATTAGATTCAACATACCTAGAACAAATTGATTCCTAAGTCTTCTAATAAACAGACCTTTGGTGGAGGAGACTGAGGGAAACTTTCATTGTTGTAGGCAGGCTCATTACTTTGTGAAGAAACCATATTGGCAACACTTCCAGTAGTCTTCTTCTCATCTCTAGCCTTGTTAAATATGACCGTAAATCCCTCGGCAGATGCAGGATTATTTACATCCCATTCCCCGAACTTCGGCAGTGGACAACCCTTGTCCTGCTGCAGTTATGCAATGATATCTACATGAGACTTCACTAAGCATGCTACTACTAAAAACTTTGAAAAATGTTTAATGATCTCATTTACATCCCATTCCCCGAACTTCGGCAGTGGACGACCCTTGTCCTGCTGCAGTTATGCAATGATATCTACATGAGATGTTACTAAGCATGCTACTACTAAAAGCTTTGAAAAATGTTTAATGATCTTATTTACATCCCATTCCCCGAACTTCGGCATTGGACGACCCTTGTCCTGCTGCAATTATGCAGTGATATCTCCATGAGACTTTATTAAGCATGCAATTTACATGAAAAAATGTTCAATGATCTCTGCTCGTAAATGACTTCAGATAAAAAACAGCCCACAATTACTTATAGCCTACAACTCTTCTACAGATGAAAGGACTGGCAAAAGGAAGCGCAGGCTGCTTCCAACAGAATTTAAGACAGATATGGCGCATTGAAGGATGAAGTGATATATTTTTTTTTTCACTTTTTAATCTGCAAATAAGCAATATGGACAATTCTCCCTTATCTAGATCAGTATTTTCAATTTTCTATGAACTGGGAATGTTGATTGTGTTTCCTAGATGGGTTTCCTTTTGGATTACAAGAAGTTTCAATGAACAAGATTAAGGGCCATACAATAATTATAAAACTCCTTATAAACAGATCATAGAGAAACATTTAACCTAGCAAAAGACTGAGACCTTCCAATGCTGCTCACCACTTCTAAGCATTCTCCTATTCTGGTTTTCTTATACAGTGGAGCTCTAAATTTTCCACCGGATTTGTCTACGCCCAACCTATTCTATGTTCTAAAATGTTGAAATACGCAAATATTTCAGTGCAGGAATGGTGCCATGGACATGAGTTCCTATATATCCAATCTAGCAACTCCCTAATAAGGCTACCATGACTGAAAATCTAATCAACCTAACTAAATGTTCATATTTTCATGCATAAATTCTTACACTTCCCTGCTCGGATCTTGTTAAAACATACGAACAAGATTGAATTTCTAAAACGAAGGAGAAAACAAACCATGGCGATTTGTTATTTCATTCTAGAGCATTGATAGCTTCAAAGGAATCACATCTCCCTCCTTCATCTCAGCCACCATTGATTAATCAATACCTTATGTCAATAACCAAATTCTACGATTACGTCCATGTAGCCTAATCACCGATTGGTGTATGTTTAATCAACCCCTTTAGATCATCCCGATGAACATAATCGCAATTTCTTTGGGGAAACAGAGAGAAAAGTTGAATTCTTCTAATTAAAAATCGAAGATGCATAGAAATGGAGTATAAAACTTACCGGTGCCATGATCGCAGGACGCAGGGCAGGGGATCGGATGCGAGGAAACCAAAAGCGAAAAGAAAACAAATCGTCAGTGATTTCTTATCAAACCTCCAACCCTGCGAATCAAACGCCCCCAAAACAGAGTTGAAATCGAAACGACAGGCAAGATAACGTGGGATTCACGTCGTTTCAACTTCCCCAAGTCATCTCAAAAACATTATTATAATTTCTAAAATATTATATATATATATATATATATTTTTTTTTTTAACTAGTTCGAATAAATCAGACAACTAAAATTTAGATGGTTCGTACCAGTGTAGCTTCTACCCATTTTTGGAAATTATTTTAGAAAACCTTAATCGTAACTTTTATAGAAATATTTAACATCTAGTCGTATTCCTTATAGTATATTATAAGAAGGTATACGTCGAGTACATATCGTAAAAGGATTTGGAATGAGCATCTAACCACAAACAACACGTCATAGACAACATGATCATGATCCTTTACTCCTCATAAAAATTTATAATATTTGATTATCCTTTAAATTAATTTTTTTAGAAAATGAATTTGAAAAATAAATTATTTCAATGGAAACAGGTGAATATAGGTTGAAATATAAAATGACCAAAATATCCTTATGATGGTGACCAACATTTTATTTTAAAATAAAATTTTAAATTTATTAATTCGTTGTATTTAATAATCATTTTATATAATAATTGATCGAAAATTTAAAATTTTATTAGATACATAATATATTAGTTGTTAATAGATAAAGTTTTTGTTATTATTTTCTATTATAGTATTTTGGTTTTTTCTTGGGCCGACACTAGCCGTGGGCCGAAGTACAATTTCAGTGAACCGGGACCTCCATTCTCCGGTCTGTATTTTCTCTCTCTCTCTCTTGTTTTTGGTCCTAAACCCTGGGGCCTAGGAGGAGTTGAATCGGGAGTCTCAGAGAGGCAAGTTTAAAGGTAGCGAAATTTCCAAATTTTTACTTGTTTTGTTCTGAATCTTCATGTTCAATGCATCATTTGCGGATGGATTTTGGAGTGTTTGTTCTAAATTCTTCTCTCCGTTGCTATCTTTTTCAATTTGAAATTTGAACAAACAAGGTGAATTTTGAGGAATTTCGCGGTCGATAGAGCTTAACTCGAGCCTGAATTGTGAATTTGTGCCAGAAGGCATGGCATATCCAGAGCCTGCAAGTGTTGAACGAGAGGTGATGCAAGTCAACAATGCTCTGAGGAAACCGAGGATTTTACTTGCTGCCGGTGGAAGCGTAGCTTCAATTAAGTTTGGGAATCTCTACCATTCTTTCTCTGAATGGGCGGACGTTAGAGCGGTGGCTACTAGGGCCGCTTTACACTTCATCGATCGAGAATCTCTTCCTAAGGATGCTGTACTCTATACCGATGAAGATGAGTGGACTGGTTGGAACAAAATTGGTGATAGTGTTCTTCATATTGAGCTTCGCCGGTGGGCTGATATCATGGTCATTGCCCCTCTGTCTGCAAACACGCTCGGCAAGGTACATTACTTTAACCATGATGGAAATGTTTATTTCTAATCTCATTCTTCAAAATTCCTTGCTCCATTGCGAAATTGGGTTGGTCCCGAAAATGGGTCATCTTTGTAAAATCTGAATGTTTTTGTTAGGAATCACGACTCTCACTGTATGATATTGTCAACTTGTCCACTTTGAGCATAAGTTCTCATGATTTTGCTTTGGACTTCCCATAAGGCCTCATACCAATAGAGATGTATTCCTTACTTATAAACTCATATATCATTTCCTAAACTAGTCAACGTGGGACTCCCTCCCAGCAATCCTCCCATCAAACAAAATACACCATTTGTTCGAAACTTGAGTCACTTTTAGCTATGCTTTCAAGGCTCACAACTTCTTTGTTCGACATTTGAGGTTTCTATTGACATGACTAAATTAAGGGCATGGCTTTGATACCATGTTAGGAATCATGGATCTCCACAATAGTATGATATTGTCTACTTTGAGCATAAGCTCTCATGGCTTTGCTTTGGGCTTCCCAAAAGGCCTCAAACTAATAGAAATGTATTCCTTACTTATAAATCCATGATCATTCCCTAAATTAGCCATCGTGGACTCCCTCCCAACAATCTTCTAACAGTTTTCTGGTTGATTTATTTGTTCTGTTCATTCTATCTTGGTTTTTCTGTTGATGTCCTGCCTGTTTGTGTACTCCTGAACTGCTATTATGTCTATAGATGTGCATCCATCTACATTGGTAGTTTCTGTCTGTATATGTGTGTGCTACGATAACAAGGCAATCTACCTTCAAAATGATCCTAGAAACTTTTGGTGAACTCAAGAACAATCCTTCTTGAACTTGATCCTGGCATTTGCTGTTGTCCCAGATTGCTGGAGGATTATGTGACAATCTATTGACGTGTGTCGTGCGAGCATGGGACTATAACAAGCCACTTTTCGTTGCACCAGCCATGAATACCTATATGTGGACTAACCCTTTTACTGAGCGGCATCTCATTGCAATTGATGAACTTGGGATAACTCTCATTCCACCCGTTACCAAGAGGCTAGCCTGTGGGGACTACGGCAATGGTGCAATGGCTGAACCTTCCTTAATCTTCTCGACTGTGAGACTCTTTTACGAGTCACGGATGCAACAAAGTACTAGAAATGGTGATAGTTAGGACATGAAGACTTTGTCTAGAAGAGGAGATGGAAGGGGTGGTAGATTTATGCCTAATTAATAATTAAATGTTGTAGCCGTTGCTCATCATCAATCTTGTATAAAATTCCTTGTTAACCCCTTTGTGCTGAACTCTCTGTTGTGCATTATGTAGAGGCACTAGAAGCCTTGGAACCCAATTTTAAAGATTTCTGAGCTTTTGAATTGATTGACTTCATATTAGGCCACAGAAAGATCTCTTTTAAGCCCAATTTTACGGTGCGTCTTATCTAGAGGGAAACACGCTTTTTCGAAAGCGGTGGTATGATTGTCGGGCCCTCTCCTCGTTCTGCCCGCTGGCCTATTAAGTAGGATAGCAGTCTTCAGGAAAGTGCTGGCAACAACAGAAAAGAAGGGGTCTAAGTAGCTGCTGTGCCCGCCCCCTTCTTAATCAATGGGAAAGCAGATTCGGCATCCACTAGAAAAGAGAGAATCCACTTCAGAGAACCACTCCTCCACTAGGTAGTGTGTGGAATAACCAAGAACATTGATTCAATTTTTTATGGTAACAGGTTGAGCTTAGCATTGATCTGCATTGAGATGGAACAGTAAATGTACGCAGACAAATCAGGTGACTTGTTAGTTTCTCCTTGGCCCTCCATGTTTGAAGTGAATTCATAAAAGGAAATGATCCAAGAAGAGAGAGCGACGTGCATTAAAATCTCCACCCAGAAAGTGATACCGGTAGTTCAAACACTTGAAGGATCTGTCCCTATGAGCGTATAGCCCTTGAATTGCTTAATAGGCTTTTCTCTAGTCCTTTCTTCTAACATTATTGAGAAGTCCTTGAATTGCTTAATAGGCTTTTCTCTGGTCCTTTCTTCTAACATTATTGAGAAGTTATTGAAGTAGGAAAATAAAGACAATCTGTGGATTATTGGGAGTGAGTCCATTAGTATACTATTTAATGGAATATCATGGATTTATAAACGATGAATACTATCTCCATTGGTATGAGACCTTTTGGGGAAGCCTAAAGCAAAGCCATGAGAGCTTATGCTCAAAGTGGACAATATCATACCATTGTGGAAAGTCGTGTTCGTCTAACATGGTATCAGAGTCATGCCCTAAACTTAACTATGTCAATAAAACCCTCAAATGTCGAACAAAGAATTGTGGGCCTCGAAGATGTAGTCAAAAGTGACTAAAGTGTCGAACAAAGGGTGTACTTTGTTCGAGGGCTTCAAAGAAAGGGGTTGAGCCTCGATTAAGCGGAGGCTATTCGAGAGCTCCATAAACCTCAAAGGAAGCTTATAGTGTACTTTGTTCGAGAGGAGGATTGTTGAGGATTTATTGGGAGTGAGTCCCACATTGATTAATTTAGTGGAAGATCATGTGTTTATAAATGAGGAATGCTATCTCCATTGGTAATGAGGCCTTTTGGAGAAGCCCAAAGCAAAGCCATGAGAGCTTATGGTCAAAGTGGATAATATCATACCATTGTGGAGAGTCGTGTTCGTCTAACGTCATCATTATTGGATACTCAACTAATTTCTTTTTGAACTACTTGATGTCTTGGCTCCAAGATTAAAGCTCTTATTTGTGTGGTCTTCATAGATTTAACAGTATCTTTTGCATTAAGGGTAAACGAAAGCGACATCGTTTATATCAGTCTCAGCAACCTGTGAGGTGGAGAAATAAAACTGTTGTAGAGGCAAATGAAGATCTGTGAAGTATTGGTTTTGCTCCTTGTCAAGCAATGGTGGCTTTAACATCCTACAGTGCTATCTTCATTGTCTTGTGTGCTTTTGCTTCGGCTTCTCCGACTGCAAATGAGACGCATCCACGTCTCTTCAGTAAGATCTATGCCTTCGGAGATTCATTCACAGACACGGGCAACACAAGGTCTGTATCAGGGCCAACAGTATTCGGCCATGTCTCTAATTCTCCTTATGGCAGTACGTTCTTTCACCACTCGACCAACCGATATTCGGATGGACGACTGGTGATTGACTTCGTAGCCCAGACATTGTCCTTGCCTTTCTTGACACCTTACAGATATTTGAAGGGCAATGAGTCCTTTCATGGGGTGAACTTTGCTGTTGCAGGATCCACAGCTATAAACCATGATTTCTTTGTTAGAAACAACCTTAGCCTTAACATTACTCCTCAGTCTATCCAAACTCAGCTACTTTGGTTCAACAAGTTCTTGGAGACTCAAGGACATAGAGGGGCAGCTGCTTTTGATGATGCTTTGTTTTGGGTTGGTGAAATTGGAGTCAACGATTATGCTTATAACACCGGATCGCCTATACCAGATGATACCATCCGTAAGCTCGGTGTTGCCAGCGTTACTGGAGTCTTACAGGTACATGACTTGACCTCCATGGAGTCTTTTAAGCTCTAAAATATTAGAAACTTACTTGATATATGAGAGAGCTTACAGTGGCATGAACTAAGAATTTTTCATTTGATTTGATTTTCCAGTCTCTGCTGAAGAAGGGTGCAAAATACATGGTTGTTCAAGGTTTACCACCAAGTGGATGCCTGCCATTAGCAATGTCTGTAGCCCCTGTCACCGACAGAGACGATATCGGCTGCGTGAGGAGCTCAAACAACCAAACCTACTATCACAATCTTGCTCTCAGGGCCTCATTGCAATCTTTAAGGAGACAGTTTCCTCAAGCTGTCATCGTATATGCTGATTACTGGAATGCGTATCAAACGGTCATGAAGAATCCCGGCAAGTACGGTTTCAGGGAGAGCTTCAAAGCCTGCTGCGGTGTCGGTGGACCGTACAACTTCAACGTGCTTGCTGTCTGTGGAATGTCTTCAGTCAGTTCCTGCAAAAAGCCATATGAATACATAAACTGGGATGGAGTTCACCTCACTGAAGCCATGTATAAAGTAGTTCATGACATGTTCGTTGAAGGTGGATTTACCCAGCCTCCTTTCGGTAGCTTGTTCGACAAGAAACGTCATGAGGGATAGGACGTTGAGAATGAGAATCAGTCTGGTGATGATTTTGTTAGCTTTTAACTTTGAGATCTCTGAACTTTAGCTATGGAACTAGCATGAACAGTAATGGCACAAGGCTTTCTTTCCATTTGAATGTCTTCTAATTCTTGGGTCTGTTCCTTTCTTTCTATCTTTACCGGGGAGAGGCTTACACACCCTTACCTAGAGTCCTCGCACCCTTATAAGCAATGCTTTGTTATCCTCTTCAATCGATGTAGGATCTCATAATCCACTTCCCTTGGGGGGTATCGTTCTCGACAAACACGACTCTCCACAATGATATGGTATTGTCCACTTTAAGCATAAACTCAAGATTTTCCCAAAATATCTCGTACCAATGGAGAGAGTATTCCTTGATTATAAACTCATGATCATTCCCTAAATTAGTCGATGTGGGACTTTCATCCAACACCTCTCCTTGAACAAAGTACGTCTCCCCTTAATCGAGGCTTAACTCCCTTTTTCTTTTTGAGTCTTAGTTATTTTTTATTATGCCTTCGAGAAGCCTAGACTCCTTTTTCTTTTGGAGTTCTTTATTCGACATTTGAGAATTCTATTGACATGACTAATTTTAGGGCATGACTTTGATACCATGTTAGATAAACACAACTCTCTATAATGGTAGCATAGAAATATGTCTGGCTTTAATATTATTTGTAACACCTCAAGCCCAATGCTAGTAGATATTGTTTGCTTAGCTTGTTATGCATTGTCGTCAATCTTATGGTTTTAAAACGCGTCTACAAGAGAGAGGCTTTCACACCCTTGTCTAAGGTCCTCACACCCTATAAGGAATGCTTCGTTACCCTCTCCAACAATGTGAGATTTCACAAACACAACACATGTAAAATAAATTTGAATATTTGAACATATGATGATCTTAAGAAAATAAATAGTGTTTTTAAACGATTAATTGTATTAATAGTGACAATCGAATCTTAAACCTACGAGGGTAAGTTATGTCCATATTGACGTGAAAATTTAATGAAAAATAATGAGTTTTTTTTTTAGCAATTACGACAATAAATTTTTCTGCTAAAATATAAATTTAATCTCTAAATTCTTATAATTGTATTAACCTTTTTCATTTTAAAAATATTTAATTGGTATTTTCCAAAACTTTGAAATATTATACAGACATTGGGCTCGGCCCAAACGATATATCGAGATTGGGCTCGGCCCAATATATTATCGAACCTTGGGCTCGGCTCAAAAGCCCAGTCCATATATTCATCTCAATTGATTTTGTTTTCACCTGCTCCGGTTAAACTTCTCGACTTGTTGGCTCCCGTCGCGGAACCCGCCAAGTATAAAACGGAGCCCCCACAGCGGAGCCGGCATAGGCACTGATTTTAGAGAGCAAGAACAGAGCCCTGTGATTCTGGGAATTCAGCATTCTCCACCAAAAGTTCTCACCTTTTCCAACTTTTTCTTTTTCTGTTCTTTTTTCCCCTTTACGTTGACTGTTGATACGAGTTCAGATTCTGATCACGTCATTGTTCTTCGGTTCATTGTTTTTCGTCGGAATTTCTTTAGCTTCATCTGTTTATGTGCTGAAATTTATATGCATGGCGCATTGGCTTAATAGAAGTTCATGTTGGATGATGAAAGTCCCACATTGGTTAATTTAGGGAATGGTCATGGGTTTATAATCTAAGAATACACTCTTCATTCGTGTGAGGCCTTTTGGGAAGCCCAAAGCAAAGCCATGAGAGCTTATGCTCAAAGTGGACAATATCATACCATTGTGGAGAGTCATGTTCGTCTAACCGTTCGAAAATCAATAATGCTGAGTTTTTTGTTTCGTAATTGGGAATAGTGCGGTTCTTCGAGTAAATGAGTGGGAATTTTTTGTTCTTCGAGATGGCTGTGGAATTTTTTGTTACTTTTCTCAGTTCATTCCTACTGAAATAGCCTTAGAAATTGATGAAGCTTTAACGTTTTGCGTTTTTCCTTGTTTTTTGGAATCCCATGTTCAATTCACAGTTTGATGGAGAGGGAAAGAAGTTATGATTTTCATATTTGTTCTGATTTGAAAAATGTTTATGTATTTGAAGGATCATTCAAAGGACTGATCGACGCTTCAAATGAAAGCTTTCTATTTGTTTATGAGGATGATCTTGATGGACATCTCAGTAATAGCCCTTTGAAGTTGAAGCCACTTCAAAGTAATGCATTGTGGATTTGAATATTATGTAAATTGCTCTGAAAATGGAGATTTAGATGATGAACTTTTCAAATAAGCTATCTAATTACATCATTGAATGCATCTTTCAAATATAGGAAGCCCCAATTCACCCATTAGAGCACCATTTTTAGCATCATTTCTTACTTCTCTGTGGTTTTCTTTGCTTTTCTTATTCTTCCATTATGTGGCAGATCTTTTTCATCTTTGCGTTTTAGTAGATAGCAGCAAGAGATGAGCAGCGAGGTAGAAGCCTGTTCAGAATGCACCAAAAGATGCTTACATCTTCATAGAAAGACAAATAGTTTATCATCTGTAACTTCGTTCTTCAAAGTTATGTTTGGCGATCGCTTTTCCGAAGTTTTGGTATGTTCTTCTTCGTTTTTGTTAATATCTCCAAAATTTTGTTTCCAGCCTTCTAAATTTTTGTATTTGTTCATGTTGTAGACAAGCTTGATGTTTTTTTTATCCAAAATGGTAACTTGTTAATTGTTTGTGGCGTTCTCCATTCGTGTTTTCGAATATATTTAAGGTGTTGTAGTTCTTATAACTATTATCTACTGGATGCCACCCCTCGAGATCTTTCCATTTGGCGAATCTCCATGTAACTATATCTCTATTGTTGGTGTGCCTACGAGTTCATCTTGTTACCTTGATACTTGCACTCTTTGTCATTGATGCCGTGTTTCGTTATTTTTCAGTACTTCCCACCCGTGTTTGCTGCTACAGTGTCGAGGTTGGTTAATAAAAAAGTTGTTCTTGAGGATTCTCTTGGGCAACAATGGAAGGTAACAGTTTCCAATTGTGAAGGATCTCTTGCGTTTCGAGAAGGGTGGAGTGCGTTTTCATCAGAGCATAGCTTAGAAATTGGGGATTTTTTGACCTTCAATCACATCATGGACTTGCACTTCAATGTTACTATCTACACGAAAACTGGTTGCGAAAAGGAGTTTGCTAACAAAAGCAATATGAGGAAAAGAACTAGAAGTACTTGTCCTGTACTTGAGATAACTAATGAAGGTTTGACCCATCCACAAGCTTCCTGTCCCTCTGTGGGTTCTGGATCCAATGTGGCACTGTCTCAAGATAAATGTTGCATGACTTGTTATCGAGACTTGAATTTGAACCTGAACCAGGACAAAAGGCCAAAGTACCAGAGCAGTAATGAACGGAACGGATCTCTCTGTAAAGCAGACATTGTTGATTATTCGTACGCTTTCATCAACCAGAACAAGGACATAGGACTGGAGGAAAACAGAACTCCCTTATTCGACTTGTTTTCCATGGAAATGCAGACGACTAATTTCTGCGTCAATGAGATTACCACGAAGAAAGTTGCTGGGGATGAGTTAAATCCTAACCGTGCTTCCACGTCATCAAACGCTGCAATTGATGTCAGCCGAATTAACAATGCTCGAGTTGATATAAAAGGAGATAAAAGTCAGTGTTTTGAGGAGGCTGACATAAAGAGGAGCGTCTCTGGTAACAATCCTTGCCACGATAAGACTATCGAGGTTCCTTTTATTACGTCTGCAACTAATTCTGATAGAAATGTGAAGCATTTTTGTGACATGCCATTAAAAAGTGTAAAAGACTGCCAGAATATACCAGCAGTATTCGACACGCCCTCAAGTGAGTACTAAAGTGATACGATACAGTTCTGTTATGAGTTATATTCAAGATAACTAATTATGTTTGAAAAATATTTCAGCAATTACAAGACATGATCATCAGGAGTCTAATAATAAACATACTTTTCCCGTCGACCATTCCCATGGCATGAAACTCGAGTATCCTCCAATTTCCCTGGAGGTTAAAAAGTGTCCGCACGGTTTGCTCTCTATTCTGGTTACTCTATATGGCTGTATAATTGTCAATTCGTTCTCGTCTATAGATAAGAAACGTCATTTCTTGCCCTCAGGAATCTGTAAAACGTTGTAATGTTATATTACTGTGAATGCTGTATTCGAACAGGGGACGTCAAAAAGACCACTAAAACAGAAATGAACAACTATGAAGACTTCATTGGACAAATATGTAATTCAACTTAATTTATCACATCATTTCTTTGCAGTCTGTGGATTCAGCGATGTCTAAATGGGATTTGTTTTGGTTACAGCGGTGTCAAAAGTGAAGGAGGAGCTCCTCGAAAAGTCTAACCAAAGTGGTAGAGATGGTACTAACAGTAATGCAGATTTGATAGCAACTCGAGCCCACGTCTCCTGCATAGTGGCTGAAGATACTCTGTCTTTTCTGGTATGCTACTGCCAACTCTTGCTTTGTTAAGTATGAAGTTCATTCATATTAGTTCATTAAAGGTCATGCCATGTTTTAGTTTATGGTTCTCATAAAAAGTTGATATTGATATAGGACTTATAAGGGTTTTGGTTGATCGGTAATCTGGATCGTGTTTTAATGTTTTTAGGTTCATTGTTTGGTTGATCGGTAATCTGGATCGTGTTTTAATGTTTTTAGGTTCATTGTTTGGTTGATCGGTAATCTGGATCGTGTTTTAATGTTTTTAGGTTCATTGTTTGGTTGATCGAAAATCTGGATCGTGTTTTAATGTTTCTAGGTTCATTGAGTTTAACGAAGATTTATGCTTCTAGAAACTATTTTCGGATTTAGTGATCCAAAATAGTAGAAATTCGAGAAACAAGTATAGTATTTCATGTTATAAAGTCAAACTAAATAAGCATAATAATACGTACCTAGACATATGCGCTCAGGCTTGTACATATTTATGTGTGATATCGTGTGATGCCCGAGAGTACGAATCTCATACGAACGATGCACTGATATCATCACGATCATTGCTTCGTGTCTGTACCCAAATAAGTTATGAGCTAATTACTGAATGGACTGCTTTCCCTTTCTCACTTTATTTCGATGCCCATAAAGGAACTACCGACGAGTTTGCAGTCCCCGTGTTCGAGAGGCCGAAAAAATCCAGAGAAGAGAAGGTTAGTGTTTCTTCGGGATCCGAGGAAGAGACTGTGGCCGATTCTTTACCACGAGATGCCGAATGTTCATGTTCTAACAAGTGGGTGGGAAGCTTTTTGTTCTGCAAATAAAATTCAATCAGGGGACGAGTGTTTATTTCACGTCGAGGACGAGCTTGAACGCATATATGAAGTACGCGTTCGGAAATGTAAAAATTAGTTGTATTATATGTTTCTTAATCTCTTCTATGTTTTGGTTTGCTGCTCAAATCTTATGGTAAACAGATCATAAGTCTAAGCAATGGTGGAAACTGTTGCAGTGTAAAGTTTATGTTAATTAACGTATTTGTTGGCTCTAAAACTTTCACCTCCTAGTTTTAGAACTCTTTGTTTGAAGTTCCTCGGCAGCATGATCATGGTTGTATTTGGATGTCCTTGTCATGCTTGTCTAAACATGTTGTCTATGGTTTCATACCCGTTTGCATTTTTTATTTTAGTGTCATGGTCATATTTGTCCAAGACGTGTTGTCTATGGTTGTATATCGGATGTTCTGGTCATGCTTGTCTAGACATGTTATCTATGGTTGCATGCTCGTTCCAAACCTTTTTTACTTTAGTGTCATGGTCATGTTTGTCCAAGGCGTATTGCCTGTGGCTGCATGTCGGATGTCTGGCTCATGCTTGTCTAGACATGTTGTCTATAGTTGCATGCTCATTCTAATTTTTTTTTTTTTTTTTTTTTTTTTTTTTTTTTTTTTTTTTTTTTTTTTTTTTTTTTTTTTTTTTTTTTTTTTTTTTTTTTTTTTTTTTACTTTAGTGTCATGATTATACATGTCCAAGACATGTTGCCCGTGGTTGCATGTCAGAGGCTTTCAGGTTAGGTAGCCTTTTAGTGTTCTTGTTGTATTAATATGGGTTGTATCATCAGTCACCAAAATCATGTCTACACTCGTCATGGCTAAAAATGCCCCCAAAATGCACTATAGGAGGATGCAACTAGTTGTTCATTCTTCCTACCCAGGTTCTATGTTATGAAAGATGTGGTTGTTGTTCGTTTACTTTTAGCTTATAACATTTGTTTTTTTCAAAATATTTTCTAAAGTAATACATCAATCACATTTCTCTAAGAACATTCCTCTCAAATGTGACCCGATACTTGAGCATACGTCAATTTGTCTGCGAAGTCTAAATCTCACACAGCTGATTTGCTTGCTTGGTTAGAACAAGTGTCGCACAATCAATGTCTCATTGCCGCAAGAGTGCAACGGGACAGTTATGACACAAGCTGCCACAAGTGCACAATTAATATCCCGCAAGAGTGCACTTGTGACACGAGCTCCACAAAGCTCAATTTCTCATAAATAGACATATTAGCAAATTCCCCAGTGTATGGGCTGGGCTCCACTCAATCGGCCCATAACTGGCCCAACCAGCCCATTAGCAAAAGGACCTACGCTTCACCTGCCCGACAGGGCTCGGCCGGCAGTCCGCAGAGGAAGTGGAAGACGGGAACACCGGTGAGTCGCCATGGACGCCGCTACAACATCTCTCACGGAGTTCTTCTCCTTCCTCTCCATCTCGAAACCGTCCACTCCACACCGTGAGTCAGTCTCTTTAAATTTTCAGTCTCTTACGAAAGCAAAACTGGCACGGTTGGCTGCCGCCAGGACCAGGAGCTCTGTTACGTCTTCTTCCCCAGAATCTACCTCTCCCATCTTAAGCGTAAGGAATTACAATGTTTTGATCACTGTGGACAATAACGATCCTGAAGAGAAGCTAGTGAATCAGTTCAGGAGACAGGTCTTGAGAGCTGGAATCTTGCAGGAGTGTAAGAGGAGAAGATTTTTTGAGAACAGCCAGGCGAAGAGAAAGAGGAAAGCCAGAGAATCCGCAAAAAGGAATCGCAAGAGGTTAGTTATCTCGTTTCTAAAGCAAAACTTGATGAGTTGAAATGGCTGCATGTGGATTTTTTGTGATTTAGTTCTTTTGAATTGATTAGATTCTTCATTATGGTGGAATCGTCTGTTTTCTTTCACTTTCTGGGTAGTCAAACAGTGCATTTCGATATCAACTTCTTGAATAGGTTCCTCTTCCAAAAATTCAATCCAAACAGTGGTGCCCTTGAAGCACCAATACCACCATTGTTCTCCTTGGTTTCCTGTTCTCCTCTTCCTTCTGTGATCTTCCATAACATTGTCAAAAAATCGGAAGCCGCCTTAGATCGATCTATATCAATTCAAAGAATTAGCTTATTAAACCTTCTTCTGTTTTAGTGGGAAAGGAAAACAGAGGATAGGGAGGATTTTTCAACAGGAGGATGAAGTTCAAGTAATTGAGCTTGAGTAGCTTAGCTTGCTATAAACTAAAGCAATGATGAATCGTTGAGCAAATGCTTTTTCAGAAAAGTTGTTATCAAACAGGAAAATAGTTGGATGCTGCTTAGTTACAAGGTGATCGTGATTAGTATTAAGATCTAAGAAGGTCACTTATATGGTTGATTTCCATAATCCATCTTTCTTAGTTCAACTTTTGTATTCAAAATAAGAATCTTTTCAGCTCTGGGTTGAATTGCCTAAATAATCTTTGATACCATGAAGAACACTTTCTATGATTTCTGCGAAATCAGTTGAGGCATGTTTCATAATGATATCATTTTTAGTTTTTTTTGGTTTTGAAATTTATGTTTCTTTACTATGTTTTTCACCTTGTTTTTGAATCATTAAATTCCAGAAACAATGACAAAGTTCTAAAACTAATTTTTTTTAATTTTGAAAACATGGCTGGGTTATTTTTGATATTGTGTTCATGGTCCACGCTACTAATTCCAAACTTTAAGGCCAACTTTGAGAGAGAACAAGTTCTCAACCCAAAAGTTTAGACGATATCTCCAAACCTTCCAAACTAGTTTCCATGGATGGGGAATGGTAAAATGAATATTGCTCATTCAATTCACTTCCCATTGCAGACCAAAACTTTGTCTTGCCACTTTGAATCCTTTTGTGTAATCCTAAAACAACTAGGTTTCTTTTTCGTATTTTATTTACTTGGACTTGTTGTTATTGTTTTTTTTTTTTTGGTTATATGAAGTTTTCACTCCTACCATTGCATATTCGTTAGGACAATAACCTATGGGAATGATTGATTTCGAATCATATGACTCTTCTTCTTCCTTTCCTTTCTTAGTTCAATCTTGAATGGAACCGTGAGATCTCACATCGGTTGGAGAGGAAACGAAGCATTTCTTATAAAGGTGTGGAAACCTCTCCTTAGTAGACGCATTTTAAAACCTTGAGGGGAAGTCCTGAAGTGAAATCTCAAAGAGGACAATATCTACTAACGGTAGGCTTGAAATCTTACAAATGTTAACAGAGCCAAACACTGGACAATGTTCTAGCAAGGACGTTGGGTCCCTAAGGGGATGGATTGTGAGATCCCACGTCAGTTGGAGAGGGAAACGAAGCATTTTTTATAAAGGTGTGGAAATTTCTCCCTAGTAGACGCGTTTGAAAACCTTGAGGGGAAGCCTAAAACAGAAAATCCAAAGAGGACAATATCTACTAGAGGTAAACTTCAGCTATTAGAGGAACCTTTTTTTTAGGATTGTTTAAGTCTCTTGTTGTATGTAGTCGTAGTCTCTGCAATTCAATACCGATAGATACATAGAAATATATATTTGCCCCATGGTTGTAAAGTAATGTAGATGTGGTTCCCTAATTGCAGAAGGGTTTGGAAGCCTGAATCAAGAGCTGAGGAGCAGCTAAAACAGGAAACCACTCGGAGGAAGGATATGAATGAGGAAGAGGACAACTGGGACTTTTACCAAGTAGACCTTCCTTACTGTTCATAGAAAAAGCTCACTGCCTTGAAAAGTTAGAAGCCATTATTTGTAATGTTTTGGCTTAGATCATCTTGCCTTCGACCATCCTTCTGTTGATGTTCTTCAATGAAGGCAGGTCTGTCTTCTGCTTTGAAGTTGAGCTGGTGTAGCAACACAGGACAAGATTGTTTTGTGGTCGAGTATCGGTTGGAAAGCTTTGGCCTTTGTCGAGACGACAAAGGCTTAGGCTTAGGTTCTGTTTGATAACGATTTTGTTTTTAACTATTCGTTACTATGATTTTCATCTCTCAAAAGAGCAGTCTTTTTAGCCAAATTTTGAAATAACAATAATAAAATTACTTTTCATAGTTTTTTAAATTTTGGTTTGGATTTTTAAAACGTTTTCAAAAAACAATATAACAAAATTAAAGAAATTTATGAGTGTAAGTAGTATTTATAAACCAAATGTTCAAAAATTAAAAGTAAAAATAAAATAAAATACCTTGAATTTTGTAATTTGTTTTAAAAGTATTCGTGCACAAAATTACAATATTACTCATGGCTTTTCATAAAATTTTTGGACTGTGTTTGAGATACTTGATTAAATTTGAACATTTTTTCGACGGAAAATTCTCAACAAGTTGACTCATAAGAATGTTGGTGGAAACTTTAAAAGAGTACTCGGCTGATAATGTAATTCCAATTGATATACTTTATAAATGCTTAATTGCATAAATACGAAAAAGATAAGCTAGAAAATGATGGATACTTATATGAAAAAAATCAAAGGTATCCTGACATCTTATGAGAGCTATACTCGGTGATTCTAATCTTTCTTGGAAAGCTCATACGAAAAGGTTGGATAATTACGAGCGGTAAATTCGGCTAAAATCATTCAATTCTTGTTTCCTCCCATATGAATCTGGCTTCTATCACTACCTCAATCTCCTTATAAATTTTTATTTTAATGACAGTTATAAAACGTTTACGAAATTTTGAAAGGACAGTGTGGATCTGCTCTATTGTAGCTTCTATCACTTCCTCAATCTCCCGATAAATTTCTACTTTAATGACAGCTATAAAACGTCTCCTGAAAGGACAATCTTCCGCCTTAACATTTCAACGAGCAAATTTTCTACTTTAGTAATAGTTATAAAACACACCCATCTACTTTTGATTTCTTAGGCTGGCCAATTCTGATTCAAATTGTTCCATTCATAGAACTGAATGAATAATATGTTCATGATTCACCGGACCAAGATTTAACAATGAAAGTGGATACTCTATAGTAGCATCATATGAACAAATGCATTTACATGTATATCAAACTAATTGGAACACCCAATCAATCCTTCAGGTACTATAGTCATGAAAGTAGTTGATCTACATTAAGAAGATGAGCCAATTATGAATGCTCCTCGTTTCCCTACAAATGCCTCCTCATTTCACAACAAATCCTCAATTCAAAACACACTAAACTATGTCAGGAATTAGTGAACTTTGCTATACAAATCTTATCATGGAGTAGATGACAAGCTGACTGTGCCAAGGACGAACACGACGCGTCGAGCACAAATTATAGACAGATATCATCTTCAAAATGGCCGAATGTCTTGAAGAATTGGCACACACCTTCTTCTGTAAACCAATTCTCTTTCATCTGCAAGCCACCAATTCACCTCGTTAATGGAATCTCTCCAGCATTTGGAAGAGTCATTGCTGAAGAAAATGTCATTTATGCATATCTTAATGTGGAGTACGTGGGATAAGAACACTCACGAAGTAAGGGTAGTCTTTGATGCTAAATTTTTCTGGAGCAGCTTTCATAAACAAATGAATGAAGTACAGAACAAATTTGCCACATTCTTCACCATTCTTCTGTTGTGGCACCTAGAAATTTCGTAGATCATGTAATTATTTACAGGTTAAAAGGAAGAATAGGATCAGAAGACAGTTCGAACACGACAATGTCGATTACCTTTGGCACCATGAGAGGAATATCGCCAATAACCTTCAAGTTTTTGCACCTGCCATCATCTTTGAAAATGTCCATAACAAATCTGAAAAGGGTTGCAAAAGCATATCAACTACTGAAAGAAACAATAATAGAGAAGAAATACATTAACGCCTAAAGACACACTTTCTAATCTCTGGTTCAAGCCGTCTTGGATTTGCCTCCTGAAGTGAATCAAGCAATAACATGCATGGTTTTCTAGTTTTTGACTCCGGCTTCTCATCAAAGTGGCAAAATATCAATAGGCTCCAGTGGCTCCTAATAACAATTAGTTCGTTATATGATACAACATAAACACGATAATACAAGACTTTAAGTCGTGAGTGGGGAAGAATCTACCAGCAAACAATAGGAACAAAGACATATTTCTTTGAAAATATTTGTTTGTTCTTAATCCATTTCAGGACCTTTCTTCTGTGTGCTGCTTTCAAGTACAAGCTAAACCATAAACAGTCAAGGTATGTAAACTGGATCTTCTTCTCTTCTGGAGAGCTCCTCCATAAATTCCTACACATCTCAATATTCCAATCAAATTACAGCAAATATTTCATAATGTTTAGCAAGTTTATAAGGAATGTTACTTACTGAAAACAATATTCAAAAGCTCTAGAGTCAAGCTTCCTTTTTTGACTAGGACTTGCACCACTGGTTTCAACTTCTGCTGTTGATTGCTTGCAACGACGAACAGGACTAGTGTCTGATGTCGAGGGGGGTACAAGCTGTACAGTTTCGATATTCTCAGATTCTTTTAATTTTTTCCTGTTGCCATGCCCTGAAAATTGATATAAAAGGTGAGTGACATTTTGTAACCTGAACCCAACATGTCTCTGTCAGTAAGCAAATCGGTTTGTTGCCAAAATTCATTTGGAGAGTGTCCAAAATAAACAGACAGAACTTATATGGAACAATGACCGGAAGTTATTATAATGATGGGAACTAGATGGCTATACTAAAAATCAACCTCTAAATCAACCTCTAGTACAACATCTGCTAGCAGTGGGCCAGTTACAAATGATATCAGAGCCGAATATCGGGTGGTGTGCCAGCGAAGACGCTGAGCCCCAAGAAATGATATATTTTCCTTGCTGAATTCAGCGAAACAATCTAACTTAAAATAAAATAAAATAAAAGGATTTGAACAGAGAAAGCTGAAACCATAGTAGGCCATAAAGGAACAAGAAGCAATAAAAGATGAAGAAGTCGTTTTCTCCATGAGAGAAAATAGAAATTGTTTGCCTTACAAGGAACTACTTTTCTATCCAACAGTATAAAATTACAAAAAAAATGTTGATGATTTTTTTATGGAGAAACAAAGATATTTCATTGACAAGTGAAATGACCACCGGTGGTGGTGTTAGGAATCACAGACCTCCACATCCACAATGGTATGATATTGTCCACTTTGAGCATAAACTCTCGTGACTTTACTTTTGGTTTTCCCAAAAGACCTCATACCATTGGAGATGTATTCCTTACTTATAAATCCATGATCATCCCCTTAATTAGCCAACGTGGAACTCCCTCCCAACAGTCCTGAATAGGCGGACTACAAGAAAGACTACCTGTTGTGAATTAAAGAATAGAGACTAAAATCCATGAATGGGTCAACATTTACATTGAAAGGTGTCAACATTTACAAAACTAAAGCATTCGATAAAACTAAATGAAGGATGAATGCTGTTCAAGGTCCCCCCATTTCTTTCACACAAAAGAAACCAAAAGAAGGAACGATTAAAGGCCAGCCATAAAAGTTTTATGCATCTCAAAAGAACGACCCACAAAAATCAGCGTTAAAAGATCAAAGATGGTTCCTGACAGAATCATACATCAGCCAAAACCTTCTAAAACAAATTTCCAACAATCAGTATAACTTCAATACAACTGTCATGAGGTTGAGATAACTATTAAGCCTGCTAAAAAAATTTGAATAAATAACCATAGTTATCCATCCCTATCATTAAGTTGTCTAGTATAAACAAAATCTTCAGATTGAAGCACTGAACCACGTCAAGAATTCATTGACGATGATGCATAAAACCAGTCAGAGACCTTCATCGTTCTCTGAAACAAGCCTTCCAAAATTCCTAATATGCAGAGAGTTTACCACAACATATATGACAAATGAGATAAAAGTTCCATCAAACAAGACAAACTCGTGTTGAAGTTAACATACATAGGCACCCTAGTATTTAATAAATTTTGGTTTATGAGCAGGCATGAAAGCAGGTAGTTCGAGATTCCGCCTCCTACTATGAATTACCACCACTGCGCAACTGGATAAAACAAACTAAATAGCTATAAATTTTCTTCTCCCAATAATCTTGGTAGCCGCTAGAGGCAAAGAAGAAACATACAACTAGCTAGTAAGAACAAGCTTTCCATCATCACCATCCCGAATCGCGAATAAGCAAAAATGTCAGCCAAAGTACAGGAAACGCTCTTCTAATCGCTAATTCAAACCACACGACAGTAAACTATCACCATCCAATCTCTCGACTGCAAAACGATGCCGATTGAAACTAAGCAAGAAGATGCTACTAAACGAACTGATGAAATTTTACCTGTGGTCGGCTGATCGAGGTCAATGAAGTTCACCGGTTGTGGACGCTTTCGTTTACCCATTGATTGCGAAACTTTCCAGAACTTCGCCGGATCCTTCTTCTCGGTCGAAGATGAAGAACGGTGGCCGCCGGGCTGGGCTAGATTAGGAGGCCGGGGGGATTCTGAATCGTTCCTGCGATGAACGAAACGACATATCGTAATTCGTTCTGAAATTTTTTAATGAACCCGACGGTATTGGTTAGTAACTTCAGAGCCGTTGGATTCATTAATCTTGTTTTGATTATATTGGATCACATTCTTTTCCCTCATTGATTTATATAATATAAATAATTAAGGAATATATATATATATATATATAAAAGCACGGTGGAAATCGAAAAGAGCATCCCGTAAGAAAGAGCCCCTGGCTCGAGAACAAAACAAGGGATTGAGCAGTGTGAAAAGCCACGGGAATACGCCTGAGGCTTTCATTTAAATTCCTAAATCTCAAGTCAAGGCGTTATACTGAAGCTTGATCGAGAATCTCAAAAGGGTTTTTTGAAGCTTACCCGTTAAAGCGGACCGTTAGGTTAGCAAGGTGCCTCCGTTTAGGGGCTTGAAGGACTTATGCGATGACAAAGGGTATTAGGGCCAAAGGTTTACCCAAACCATGGCTAGTGTCGTCGAAAAGGCTGGTAGCAGATTCGTAATCGTGTGGACGTTTTGTTACTCTGCTGAAGGGGCAAATTTCAACCGAGCGAGTTGCTTCTCCAAAGAAAGATGCACTGGTTAGGCGAACCAAAAGACGTAAGGAACGCTGAGCGTGAAGTACAATTAAATCCATTTTGAAGACGAGTTTCATGCATAATGGAGGGTTCCATTGTGATTCGACATGTTGATGAGCTTGAAACAGTCTCCAACCTACGTCGAAATGTCTAAAACCGAGGGGCAGAATAGGCCGCTAATAAATATAAAATATTAAAATTTTGTTTTAGTAATATTTTGTTTTTTAATAAAAAATAATTTAATTATTAAAAGTTTTAGAATTTTAATTATATTTTTGGATTCCAAAATTTATGAATATTTTTATTAATTTAGTTTATAATATATATATTAGAGAAATGGAAGTATTCCATTTCCTTCGTAATAAGCCACACCTCCGCCAATCTTGGTGCCTCCTCCTGCAAGAAACACATCACAGGGACGACCCCAAATTCTTCACTCGGCGAGCAATTTCTCAGTCGCCATGGAAGGACAGGAGGGAACTCAGCAGCCTCATCTCGTGCTTGCTCACAAGCTCTTCCTTCTAACTCATCCCGATGTTCAAGATATCGAGAAGGTCAATCTTAGGGAAGAAGTATTGGCCTCCGTTAAAGCTGATGGTAATTCGCGGATTGCTTCATACTCTCAATGAGTTTCATCGATTTCGCATTGTGATTTCTGTCTTACGAAATGTGGTTTTTTCTTCTCTGTAATTTGTATTGTGTAGACATGGTTCCTTTATACGAAGCCCTAACCGGAAATTCGCTATTGGATTTGGATCGTAGCGTGTTGGACTCGATGCGTGGGAAAAACGAGGAGGAGTTGAAGAAGCTGGACGAGAAGTGAGTTCTTTCATACTATTCTTGATCTGTTTTTGTAAGTGTTCTTTAGTATGAGGGTTATGCAGGAGAGTACATCTGAAGTTCTTTGAATATACGTGAATGTGCATTAAGTTGATTATCCTTGAATGGGCGTCGATTTACAGTTCCACTTCCTATCAGCACATCGACTTTCAACTTTAGTTAATTCGGAATTTCCATGGATGTGTGTATCTGTTCTATTTGAGGCGCAGTTCTACTTAACTTTTGGATATTATTCTACCATAACTGACCTTACATTGCTAAATTCCTAATTGATCAAAGGTTATGCTGCTGTTGAATGTTTTGATTCTGTATGGTGACTATCTGTGGTTCTTTTTGTATTATAGCAATTGAATATGACGAGTAGGGCACATATGAGTTCAAAATATTGTTGCACGCTGATGGGAACTAGATTTCAGATCTACTAAAATATATTGAATAACCAACAATACAAGTTGCTAAATGGTGATCTGGTAATTTGAAGAATTTTGAGAACTCCTTCGAGTCGATATCTATTGAAACTCTTGTTGAGTCCCTTCATTGCATTCCTCCTTTATTTAAACAACGCACTTAATGCATACCCACACTGGATATGGCTTTGGATTTGAATGGTTGATCTGTGCTTCTTGAGTTAAGGGCTACTATTTTTGTAGCTGTTTATGGTGCCATGCTGTTGTGTGTTGTTTTGTTTATAACTTTTAAGGAACAGCAATGTGTGTATATTTAGCCATTCATCAATCTTTTACTCAGGATTGCTGATGCTGAAGAAAACTTGGGTGAAAGTGAAGTTCGAGAAGCTCATTTAGCCAAATCACTTTTCTTCATTCGTATCGGTGATAAGGTTCGTTAAATCTTTCTCCCCAAGTATTGTAGGGCTGTTCTGCGACTTCCACCTAATGTTCTAGATTTTGACCTCAGGACAGAGCACTGGAGCAACTCAAGGTAACTGAGAGCAAAACAGTTGCAGTTGGACTTAAGATGGATTTGGTTTTCCATACTCTACAGCTTGGATTTTTCTACATGGATTTTGACCTCATCTCGAAAAGTATCGAAAAAGCTAAAAAGTAAGCCATGATATGAACATCGCTCGTAGTATTTCTTTTTAAAATCAACATTTGTGTGTTATTGGTTGTGATTACTTGCTCTGTTTGCCAGCTTGTTTGAAGAAGGAGGTGATTGGGAAAGAAAGAATCGTCTGAAGGTGTATGAAGGCTTGTACTGCATGTCCACTCGAAACTTCAAGAAAGCAGCCAACTTGTTTTTGGATTCCATCTCGACTTTCACTACATATGAGCTTTTTCCTTATGACACATTCATATTTTATACAGTTCTCACAAGCATTATATCTTTGGATAGAGTGTCTCTAAAGCAAAAGGTACTTGTGATTTCCATGAATTTGCATTCAGTTTTTTGTATCATGGATAGTTGGCACGTCTTCCCAATTGCACTATCGATTTTAATTCATTTACTGTAGGTCGTTGATGCCCCTGAGATATTGACGGTGATCGGAAAAGTCCCATACCTTTCTGACTTTTTGAACTCTTTGTATGACTGTCGATATAAATCATTTTTCTCAGCCTTCGGTAAGCAGGAAATTTTACACGATGCTTAAATCCGTGACTGATAATCTACTTGTTTCGGGTTTCACATTTCTTTATTTGATCTGTATCAATGCAGCTGGTCTGACCGAGCAAATAAAATTAGACCGTTATTTGCACCCGCACTTCAGGTACTACATGAGAGAGATCAGAACTGTTGTTTATTCCCAGTTTCTGGAGTCCTATAAGAGTGTCACAATCAAAGCAATGGCGAATGCATTTGGAGTATCTGTGGAATTTATTGATCTGTAAGTGGTCATGCATGGATACTAATTGTCTAAATGATGTCTAAATGATTGTTTTCTCTCGTAAAATGTGTTTTTCTGATGGTGCCAGGGAGTTGTCTCGTTTCATTGCTGCGGGAAAACTTCATTGCAAGATTGATAAAGTAGCAGGTGTTCTTGAAACTAATCGTCCTGATTCCAAGAATGCTCTGTACCAAGCTACCATCAAGCAAGGAGACTTCTTACTCAACCGTATCCAGAAGTTGTCTCGTGTCATTGATCTGTAATTACGATTTTAGTTTGCATCGATGAAATTTGAGCATCGGAACTTCGTGAAAATGGCGCTGTCGTTTCGTTCTGAACACATTGGCGCCTCAGGCATACTGTTGTCGTTATTACTTGATTTTGATATATCAATTGAATGTCTTGTTAGAAATTATATGAATGCTTTACACTGACCCTTTTCATGTCTTCTTGTTTTTCAAGAGTCATATTCGTTTTATCTTTCCTTCTTTTTATATCGACTTTTGAGCACGAAACCGGGATCAATATGTCTAGTTTGATGAGTTCAACAATGATAATAGATTGAGACTGTTGGATGATGAAAGTCCCCGTCGGCTAATTTAGGGAATGATCATGAATTTATAATGAATGAATACTCTATTCATTAGGATGAGGTCTTTTGGAGAAGTCCCAAGCAAAGCCATAAGAGCTTGTGTTAAAGTAGACAATATCATACTATTGTGGAGAGTCGTGTTCGTGACGAGACTTCATTGATAGGGATCTCCAAAACCATGATGTCTCGGGTCTATACTTGGGTTGGGTCTTGTTTAGGTTTTATAAGTGTACATGGGGTTGGATTGGAAAAATATTTTGAACCAATCCAAAATTTTGGGTGGTTGGATCGGTGACTCAAGCAATCCACAATACAGTTTGATTCAATCCTCTGTTTTTAGGTTAGGTTGAATTAGGTTATCGAGTTTTTTAAAATTATTTTTACTTATTTATCGTACATGTTAAACATGCACAAGTTATAACACATTACTAACATTAGTTACAAATGTTAAATATTCTTAATTTTCATAATAATATTAAAAATAGGGTTCAATTGTAACCTTATTTTCAAGTTGGTCCAAGAAAATGTCAACCTACAACCAGCTCGGGTTGGTTCATTTAAAATGTAAGAATCATGTTAAATTAATTAATTAATTAAATTGTTTTGGTGTTTGTAAATCAATTGCTTCAAAATAATATAAAATATTTCAACTTTATAACGAAGCGGCCCATATTAATAAAGCCCATGTAGGCCCAAACTGAACCGGACAAAGATTGCAGTGTAAGCTTCCCGCCCTTTCTCGATTCATTTACGCGCCACTGAAATCTGAATTCCGCAGTTTTCATTTCTTCTTCTAGAGTAAGCTGTTGAGACATTCGTGTCTGTGCGGCTCTGATTGAGAGTGAAACGATGTTTGGGAGGATCAGATCGCCTTCTTCACTAGACTCCTTGGAGCGGGCGACTTCTAAGATTCACAAGGATGATTGTCTCTCCATCTACGGTTCGTTCTCTATCTCAATCTTTGTTTTTAATATAATTATGGACTCACAAGTTAACTCTTTAGGAATCTGCCGATTTCTGTTTTTTTTTTTTTTTTTTTTTTTTTTTTTTTTTTTTTTTTTTTTTTTTTTTTTTTTTTTTTTTTTTTTTTTTTTTTTTCTTTTCTGCTTTAAATATATGCGATAATAAGATAGGATTTTTTCCATTTCATGGAAATCAATTTTTGCTTGGATTGAAAAATGGTGTGTTCTCGCCCTTTGTTCTTTTGTTTTCTTTTGGTTTTTCAGTTTTTTAGCCACTTAGTAGACAGGAAACTAGGTTTGTAGTACTTTGGCGGAGAAAAGTTGAATTGGTTATGGAAAGTGTAGGGGATCTGGTTTTAACGATGTTTAGAATTAGAAACAATTAGACGTATTTAGTAACCAACAAGAACAAGGGATCAGATGCGAGAATTTGAATGGGGTATGGATATTATCTTGTTATTTAGAATGACTATAGAGAATGATTCTTGAATTTGATAGAGAATAAAAGAAGAACTCCGTTTGAATTATTGTTCGTTTCATTGTTTAAAACTTAAAAAGTGGATCTGCTGTACCGGATTATGTATTTGAGAGCTGTTATTTTCGGGGTCTTGGCTAATTTTTGATGAAGAGTTCATTCAGCTTATAGCGCCTGAGTTTCTGGAGAGATTATTAGTACGGCTTCTGTTGGCAAGTCTACATTGTTGTGTTGCTTTGCTTATCATAGGCAGATGATTTAAAATCCTAGTTAATCAATTAAAGTACTCTTATTTTTTGAAACCCACTTCTCTGACTAAACATTAACTTGTTCAAGTTGTAAATCTACAAACTTGCTACATCACAAACTTATGTTCTTGTAACATATCATTAATCAAATGTTAGCTATACATTATACTTTCCAATTGTAGGCTAATCTAGTGCACATTTCTCAAACTGCAAGTAGAATACCCTTACTCTTCTGAAATGTGAAGTACCGCGAGCATTCAACAGTGTCCTTGTTCAGATAATTGTATTGTTTGCCAAGCAGTTTTTTGATGCAAGCATATACATGATTCTTAAAGCTGAAAGATGTGAAAACGAGGAGACATTGCTGCTGCTAGCGATTGATATTGAGCCATCGACATTTTAATTTAATAGCTTTCAAAAAAAAAATAGTATTGCTGGTGGCTGACCAAGTTTGTTGTGGCTTCTTTTTCCAATGATCAAGTAAGCAATAGCATCGTTCTAGCAGTCTATGCTTTGGCATCCTTTACGAATGGAAGGAGAAATACTCTCTTTTAGAGTACAAAAGGAGAGTTCTAGTGTGAGATCTCACGTCGGTTGGAGAGGGAACGAAATATTTCTTTTATGGGTGTAAAAATCTCTCCTAGCATATGTGTTTTAAAACTTTGAGGAAAAGTTCGAAAGGAAAAATCCAAAGAGGATAATATCTGTTAGTAGTGGACTTGGGTTGTTACAACTAGTTGATACGATACCCGTTTTGTGCCTTATCATCACTCTAATAGCATATCTACCCATGCGTTTAGTTAATTAGATTGCCTTCTGGGCTCATAGAAATTCTATCACACAATTTGCTCCAGTTATTTTTTTATATTAGTATGTAAGTTTCCTTTCACAAATTAGTTAATCGGCTTTGAATGTGCAATTGTGCATTCTGTAGGATTAGATAAATAGTTGGAATTGTTGTTAAGTTATTAGTAATGGAAACTGTTTGGATGTGAAGGTCTCCCCTCATCGGGTCGCTCTGGCCAAAATCATTACTCTTTTTTCAATGACAACCATCGATGAATCAGGATAATTTTTTGTTGTCGTGACGCTTTGATTATTCTCTCCTCTCTCGATAGCTCAAAGTCAGCTTACAATGGTGGCGTGTTGGAAGTATCACTCCTCGAAAGTCTTTTAGGGATTACCAGTTTCAGAGGGACCTACGTTTTCTTTGTTTACTTCTATAAGCTTTCAATTTTTAGGCGTGAACCATACAGTTCACTCTCTCTTAGAATTAGACTGCAGTCCTGAATCTGAAGTTGGGGATAAACAGCCGATTGGTAGAAATAGTGTTTTAGTTTAGGAATTCAAATTTTTGGGTTCTAAGACTACATTTATGAGACCAAGAACTATTAGATAAATTCTTTACAGTTCTCATTTAGTTCCTTCTTGCAGAGACCACCCTAATGAAGCTTAAACTCGGTTCCCAACGAGAACCATGTCCACCAATTAAAGAGGATGCCTTAGAAGATGGAGAAACTGACTCTAACTCAAGTTCATCGTGTACTGAGGCAATGAACACACATGCATTTCTGAAGGATTCTCATCAGTTAGTCAATTCAACCAAAGAAGACTTGATGGCTGTAGATTCAGATTATTCGACGACTACTTCACCTGATTCTTCCGAGGATTGCCAATCAACAGAATATTCAACACAGCGTAGGATGAACAACTCCATTCTTTACCTATTCTCTAAGTTTAAAAAGTCTTCAGGAACTCCAAAAATCATGGAGGAAGCAGTGGCAACAGAAGACATCTGTTGCGTGGTTATGTCACCGAGTTCTAGTGCATCGCAGTTGACTGACAACAGCGAGCTGCATTCAGAGCAAGAACCCATTGATTTTTCAACTGCGTTATCAGAAAAGGTTCTGTAACTTGGTGGCGTGATCGAACATCATTGCAAATCCAGATTCAGTTACCAATGGCAATGAGTTCTCGTTCGTGTTTTACTTCAAACCTGCTGAAATCATGTTGTAATTTTAGTGTCCAAGATGCAGAATGTAAAGGAAATTGTATAATTCGCATATCCGAACATGAGCTTAATTATGAAGTGTTTAATTCAACTCTTGTGAAAATACCTTGCCGGAAACATTTGCAATTTCTATTAATACCCATCTTGAGTAGAGATTTCAATACCGTTTGTAAAATACTACTACACTTTGTTCTGGATTGAGATCGCTTGAGTTTCTTGGGGATGAAAACCTAGATATGGTCTTTGTTATCAATTTAGATTGCTTGAGTTTCTTGGGGATGAAAATCTAGATAGGGTCTTTGTTCTCGATTGAGATTGCTTGAGTTTTTTTTAGATGAAAACCTAGATAGGATGAAAGGGTATCGAGACTATGAAAACATAGAATGAAAGGGTATCGAGACTATGAAAACATAGATAGAATGAAAGGGTATCGAGACTATGAAAACATAGATAGAATGATAGGGTATCGAGACTATGAAAACATAGATAGAATGAAAGGGTATTGAGACCGTAGATAGGATGAGTGAGTATTTAGTAGCAATCATTCAATTTATTCATAAAATATCTAAATATAAAGCATTTTTTTTTAAATATATAGATATTTTTATTCTTAAAATTTCTAAATCATTTTTTTAAAATAAATATAGGATAGTTCATACAATTATTGGACCTAGGCTAGTAACAATATATTAACCTGTAGTGCTTTTTGGATTTTTTAATCTAGTGCGGATAGTCTAACTAATACACTCATACATTCCCCTAAAGAGGTATAAGGGAGTCTCCCATCTTTCTCATGCGGACTCAATGTCTCCCATTGAAACGAGTACCTTATCCTTGACCACCATTAGCACAACTTCGAAGATTTTTTTTTAGTCTACAACTATCGATACTATTCATATGCTTTCTTTGGTTGTTTAGCTACAACATCACTTGATTGAAGAAGCCATTATCGTCATATCTGCGGGCTTTATTACTACTTCACATCATCTTCATAATTCTCGATGAAAAAATTCTCAAATTCTTTTTTGCATAAACAGTTGTGTGAGGAAGATTACAGGGCTCTACTAATTCAAAGTTACAGACAAGAGTAAAATCACAATTCTTTCTGAGGACAATGTCACTCTATCAGCCATGGTGCAAGAGCTGGCTCCCACTCGACCACTTCGCCTTCTTTGAACCAGAGAGCTGCACAGACAAAGTTGAGGATTGAAGAAAATGCAAGATCTAATGGATTGTCAACAATTTTTAATCCATTTTAAAAGAATTGCTAATAAACTAATGGTGTAATTCTACATGAGCTCAACACTTGACTACTGCAGCATCCCTAAACTACAAAACTCGTCAACATAATCAGGATTTCATAAAACCTACAAAATTGTTTCTACTTCGAGTGGAACTTCGTCCTGAAACGCAGATGCTATTTTTCTTTTTTAAAAAGTCAGCATCCGTCCCAAGACAGCGAGACCCAGACTCTAGAAACATCGAGGATTTTCCTTCTTAAACTCGCTCAAAGAATGCGTATGCTACCTTTACACTTTGTACAAGCTTTTATTTCCAACCATCAACAATTCAAGTCTTTCTTGTAACCGATATTGTCTGTTTTGGCCTGTTACATATCACCCTCAGCCTCACAGTTTTAAAACGCGTCTAATAGGGAGAGGTTTGCACACCCTTATAAGGAATGATTCGTTCCCCTCTCCAACTGATGTGGGATCTCACATTTCTTTTTCTGCTTCTAAAAGAAACTGATCGTTAGCAGAAATAACCCTTATGATTCTTAAGCATGTTGTTTCCTCCTAGATTTCGTCCTAGATTTAACATTTACCGCGTTTGGTAAAAGACGACCAACTTCAAGATATATTTGGTGCAGTTTCTTAGCTTTGAAATAATGAGAACTCTACCAATACAATAACAAATCCATTGGCTATACTAATATGATCGAAAATGTACAGACAAATTAAGCCATTTTAAATCACATAACGTCTCTTACCTACTTCACGCTTGCCACTCTCGGGACTATCGCTCCCATGAATCACATTCCTGCCAATATGTTCAAATAAGTTATTTCTTTTAACCATAGGATTTAATCATTACACCAAGAATCAAGTTTTATAAGGCCAAACCTTCCTTTTTGAATAGAAAGATCCCCTCTAATTGTTCCTGGCTCGGCTTCGAGAGGATTTGTTACTCCGATTAACTTACGCGCTGATGCCACAACACCAACACCCTCCCATGCCTAAATAAACACGGTTAAAATTGACAGGAAGCTGAAACACAGCAGAATAGAGTCTTAGAGAAACATACCATACACACAACAGGACCTGATGTAATGTACTCAATTAAACCAGGAAAAAAGGACTTGCCCTTAAGATCCTTGTAGTGTTCCTGTAATGATACAAGATTAGTTGAATGGAAATTTTAATGAAAATCTCGAACAACCCATTAGTTTATGGAGTAATCGTCCAAAGTTGTTGAAAAGAAACAATTTAGTACTCTAAATACTTTCAATCTTTTGAGATTAATCCAGAAGGCTTCAGAAACGTAGTGGAAAATGAACGTGGTTCAAGAACAAACCTCAGCCAAATCCTTGGTGCATTGGAAGAGCTTCAAGCCAGTAAGCTTAAACCCTTTCTTCTCAAACCGTGAAATTATCTCTCCAACCTAAAACAAACTCAATTAAAGCAAGAACACTTCAGAATGTTCGTCAAGCAGTTCTCCACTATAATTACAGAGGAAATTGTGGAATTCTTAATTTTTTTAATGTTAAATTTGATATGATTCAACACAATTGAACTCGCATTCAAGAATGGAGACCTTAATGGCACAGAAACTGAACAATGAACATTCAAGTACTCTGAATTGAAAAGATCGACAGCAACCATAGAGAGAAAGCGAGGAAAAGAAAATTAAAGGAAACTCACAAGGCCACGTTGAACACCGTCAGGTTTCACCATAATGTAGGTCTGGTCGACTCGTTCCTGCACCTCAATGGACAAAATCGATTAATCTTCAAAACAGGCCAATCGAAAACCAGTTGAATCGAACGAAGAAGAGAAATGAAAGTGAACAAACCAGGGAGGCAACCAAATGAGGCAAGAAAATGAAGGATTCATTGTTAGTAGAAGCAGCACGAGAACGAATAGAAAGTTGGGGAAAGAGATTAGAATTCGAAGGGAATGCTGAAAGATGGTCGTGGCGGCGGCGATGGCGGCTCAGGTTGGCAGTCCGGGTAGGGGTAAAGCAGCAAACGGTTGTCGTCGGCGGCGGCCGGATAAGCGGCAGAGCTCCTCTTCCAAACACCGCCACAGCGTCCATTTCGCTCGCCCTCTCACTGAAAAATCCCAATCCGAAAAGGTCTGTGTCGAAGGAATTTATATCGGAGAACAATTAAATTAAAAGTTTTTGCGTTTTTTTAATATAATTTACAAATAAATAAATAAATTATTTCTTGCTTTTTGGTGTCTAAAATTTAAAATTAAAAAATGCAAAATATTTAACAAATAAATTAAAATTTTATAATTTATATTTTATTTCCTATAGGTTTGGAAGAGTTATTTGTTAATTTCCATTTAAAAAAAAATATTGCTGTTGTTTCCAACAATATTAATTTTTAATAATTACAAAATTATGGTAGAATATTAAATATAGCTATGTTCTTAGTTTTGAGTAATAATTGTAAATTCCATGAGTTTTACTATAATATATATAATTATTTTAAAAAATAAATTAATTATGAATATGAGAACATGTTTTTATTTTTAATTTATAATATATACTTCACATGTTAGCTAGATTCATTGATAATATTAATAAATAAAAAAAAAAATAGTAGTTTAAATTTTTACCGGTGTAACCTAAGAATCTCGACCAATCTAGACTACTCAAAGCAAGTCAATATCTACTAATGGTGAGTTCGGGCTGTTACAAATGCTATTAGAGTCAATCACTAGACAGTGCAAGACACTAGTCAGAGTAGGGGGAGACCCTCTCCATAGTAGATGTGTTTTAGAATCATGAGGCTGACGACGACGAATGTAATGGGATAAAGCGAACAATATCTATTAGCGATGGGTTTGGGCGATTACAAAGGATATTAGAGTTAGGTTTAGAGATTGTTATGAAAATTAAAAATATTTGAGTAAATATTTGATATTTGAATTTTATAAAATTTTAATTATTAACCTAATATTAAATAAGTAGATTAAATAATAATAATAATAATAAATAATATAACTCGATTAAAAAATAGACAAAATAAGAGTTAGGTTAGATTGTGAACTTGTTGTTCGAGTCGCCAATTTAACCCATCTAAAATTTCACAATCGCACTTTTAAAGACAGCGGACTAGCGATTGTGCGGCACTCACTTTCCAACGACAAGTGAGCTAAGCCAATTTGTTCTTGCGTCGCCTACGGCCAAGCGACGTATGATCGAGCCTCTAGCCTCGGTTTTGAAAGAAGATTTTAGAAAACGATGGTAGAGAGAGATTTTAGAAAGAGACGTTATATAAGCAAGAGAGAGATAACAACGGCTTAGCATATATAACGTTGGGTAGGGAGAAGTTGACAAACCCTCATCCTAAATAATATAAAATATGCAAAAAAAAAAAAAAAAAAAAAATATATATATATATATATATATATATATATTATATTATATTATATTAATGAAGCGAAATAATATAATATATCTTATATGATTATACTCCTAAATCAGAGAGAATCGGAATGGAAGCCCACGGCGGCGACTAATACTCTATACTCAGAATTAGCTACCAGAAGTTGCCTCCGACGACCGGCGGAGAGACAGAGAGAGAATAGCTAATCTTTCCTCTGCCGGTGCAGCGGCGGCGGCGTCTTCAACCGGAGACGGGGCTAGAAGCGGGGGAAAAAGCAATGCAAGCAAGCAAAAGAATGGCGGAAGAGGCGCCGTCGTCTCCAACATCGGAGCTACTTCTCTTGAACTTGGGATACTTAGCTTTGTTGAAGTGGATTTGCTTCGTCGCCGCTCCCGCCGCCGCTTGCGGCGTCTGAACTTGCTGCTGCTTCCTTCTGAGGGCTTCTACCACTTTAGAAACCATTTGATTTGTGCTGTGGGGAAGATTCCTACACAAGCACTGCCTTTTATAGTGTCTGAGGAGGACGAAAATGCCCCTGCCAATTATCTTAATTTCTAATTATTTCTTATCCCATTTGAAATAATATTAGAATTATTATTTTGAAGTAAATGATTTTAAAAATATATTTTAATTTTTTAAATTTTATTTTAATGGCTTAGAAGTGTATGGGCCCTTAAAACTTCCTGGCTTCTAATTCTTCATCTGTACAAACAGTGCTTACATTGTTGTCTAGTGAACTAAAATTATTTGTCTAGTTGGCACAAAAAAATTCGAGTTTTATTTATTATTATTATTTTTTTTTTTTGAAATGTCGTGATAATTCACTTTTCGTAATCAAATTTATAAAATTATAGCTTAATATTTTGAAACAGTCGTTTTTAGTGCATATCTTCTTTGTTCGAGAGTTGGGTCCTCTTCTATGGAGATACCTTTCGAGAATTGAGCGTGATGCTTGAAGACCTTTCGAAAATTATAGCTTAATGGCAGGAGCAATGGGCAAATGCTCGGTAGGCCAAAAGCTCAATGAACACTACGAGAAGGGTTGGCATTGGCAGAAAGAGACGCACTATGACAATCTCACTCAAATTATAGATCGAACTGAAAAGTTAGCATAGTTTAATGCTAGAGTGAGCTTGAGCTATTATAAATGGTATCAGAGCCAGACACGGGGCGGTGTGTATGCTAGACCCCCAAGGGTGTGGATTATGAGATCCCACATCTGTTGGGAAGGGAAACGAAACATTCATTACAAGGGTGTGAAAATCTCTCTCTAATAGATGGATTATAAAACTGTGAGTTTGACGGTGATACGTAACGGGTCAAAACGGACAATATTTACTAATTTTTAATTACACGACTCATCCTAACCCATGAATTTTGAAGCTCGAGAAGTAAAATAATAATTTATTATAACCTAGAGAGAAAAGGGGGGAAAAGGGTCGAAGTTATTAGGGTTTATAGAGGGAGGGGTACTCATGTGCAACACCCATGTGATCATGTGTTCTTGTTCTTCTTGTCCTCTTGTCTTTGTAGTATCTTCATAAAGTCAAGATGCATGTATGCCTTCAAATGAAAACTTAGAATCAACAATTTTGGAGCATTGAGAATGTGATTTGGATTATTTTATTTTATTTTATTTTTGAAAAAAAAAAAACAATGATTAGTTTATGGGACGAGTTTCGGTGGAAGGATGCAAATTCGAGATGGATCTTTCAAATCAGCTAAACGTGATCCATTTAAATCATTACCGATCTAGCTAGTTTTCTCTTATTGTAAATTTAAAGGTGGATTTGACGGGACCGATTGAATCTTGAAGAGGGTTTTATAGAATTTTTTTTTTTTTTTTTTTTTA